>NC_000067.6:158348743-158648743 GCF_000001635.26 Mus musculus | reverse complement strand
CGCCAGAGAACCTGACAGCCTCTGGAACAGGCAGAAGCACAGAGGGGCTGAGGCAGCACCCTGTGTGGGCCGGGGACAGCCGGCCACCTTCCGGACCGGAGGACAGGTGCCCGCCCGGCTGGGGAGGCGACCTAAGCCACAGCAGCAGCGGTCGCCATCTTGGTCCCGGGACTCCAAGGAACTTAGGAATTTAGTCTGCTTAGGTGAGAGTCTGTACCACCTGGGAACTGCCAAAGCAACACACTGTCTGAGAAAGGTCCTGTTTTGGGCCTTCTTCTTCGGCCAGGAGGAGGTCCAAATACAAGATATCTGCGCACCTTCCCTGTAAGAGAGCTTGCCAGCAGAGAGTGCTCTGAGCACTGAAACTCAGAGGAGAGAATCTGTCTCCCAGGTCTGCTGATAGACGGTAACAGAATCACCAGAAGAACAATCTATAAACAGAGTCAACTATAACTACTAACTCCAGAGATTACCAGATGGCGAAAGGTAAACGGAGGAATCTTACTAACAGGAACCAAGACCACTCACCATCACCAGAACCCAGCACACCCACTTCGCCCAGTCCAGGGAACCCCAACACACCTGAGAACCTAGACCTAGATTTAAAAGCATATCTCATGATGATGGTAGAGGACATCAAGAAGGACTTTAATAAATCACTTAAAGAAATACAGGAGAACACTGCTAAAGAGTTACAAGTCCTTAAAGAAAAACAGGAAAACACAATCAAACAGGTAGAAGTCCTTACAGAAAAAGAGGAAAAAACATACAAACAGGTGATGGAAATGAACAAAACCATACTAGACCTAAAAAGGGAAGTAGACACAATAAAGAAAACTCAAAGCGAGGCAACACTAGAGATAGAAACCCTAGGAAAGAAATCTGGAACCATAGATTTGAGCATCAGCAACAGAATACAAGAGATGGAAGAGAGAATCTCAGGTGCAGAAGATTCCATAGAGAACATCGGCACAACAATCAAAGAAAATGGAAAATGCAAAAAGATCCTAACTCAAAATATCCAGGAAATCCAGGACACAATAAGAAGACCAAACGTACGGATAATAGGAGTGGATGAGAATGAAGATTTTCAACTCAAAGGTCCAGCAAACATCTTCAACAAAATTATTGAAGAAAACTTCCCAAATCTAAAGAATGAGATGCATATGAACATACAAGAAGCCTACAGAACTCCAAATAGACTGGACCAGAAAAGAAATTCCTCCCGACACATAATAATCAGAACATCAAATGCACTAAATAAAGATAGAATACTAAAAGCAGTAAGGGAAAAAGGTCAAGTAACATATAAAGGCAAGCCTATCAGAATTACACCAGATTTTTCACCAGAGACTATGAAAGCCAGAAGAGCCTGGACAGATGTTATACAGACACTAAGAGAACACAAACTGCAGCCCAGGCTACTATACCCAGCCAAACTCTCAATTATCATAGAGGGAGAAACCAAAGTATTCCACGACAAAACCAAATTCACGCATTATCTCTCCACGAATCCAGCCCTTCAAAGGATAATAACAGAAAAAAACCAATACAAGAACGGGAACAACGCCCTAGAAAAAACAAGAAGGTAATCCCTCAACAAACCTAAAAGAAGACAGCCACAAGAACAGAATGCCACCTTTAACAACTAAAATAACAGGAAGCAACAATTACTTTTCCTTAATATCTCTTAACATCAATGGTCTCAACTCGCCAATAAAAAGACATAGACTAACAAACTGGCTACACAAACAAGACCCAACATTTTGCTGCTTACAGGAAACTCATCTCAGAGAAAAAGATAGACACTACCTCAGAATGAAAGGCTGGAAAACAATTTTCCAAGCAAATGGTATGAAGAAACAAGCAGGAGTAGCCATCCTAATATCTGATAAGATTGACTTCCAACCCAAAGTCATCAAAAAAGACAAGGAGGGACACTTCATTCTCATCAAAGGTAAAATCCTCCAAGAGGAACTCTCAATTCTGAATATCTATGCTCCAAATACAAGAGCAGCCACATTCACTAAAGAAACTTTAGTAAAGCTCAAAGCACACATTGCGCCTCACACAATAATAGTGGGAGACTTCAACACACCACTTTCACCAATGGACAGATCATGGAAACAGAAACTAAACAGGGACACACTGAAACTAACAGAAGTGATGAAACAAATGGATCTGACAGATATCTACAGAACATTTTACCCTAAAACAAAAGGATATACCTTCTTTTCAGCACCTCATGGTACCTTCTCCAAAATTGACCACATAATAGGTCACAAATCAGGCCTCAACAGATTCAAAAATATTGAAATTGTCCCATGTATCCTATCAGATCACCATGCACTAAGGCTGATCTTCAATAACAAAATAAATAACAGAAAGCCAACATTCACATGGAAACTGAACAACACTCTTCTCAATGATACCTTGGTCAAGGAAGGAATAAAGAAAGAAATTAAAGACTTTTTAGAGTTTAATGAAAATGAAGCCACAACGTACCCAAACCTTTGGGACACAATGAAAGCATTTCTAAGAGGGAAACTCATAGCTATGAGTGCCTTCAAGAAAAAACGGGAGAGAGCACATACTAGCAGCTTGACAACACATCTAAAAGCTCTAGAAAAAAAGGAAGCAAATTCACCCAAGAGGAGTAGACGGCAGGAAATAATCAAACTCAGGGGTGAAATCAACCAAGTGGAAACAAGAAGAACTATTCAAAGAATTAACCAAACGAGGAGTTGGTTCTTTGAGAAAATCAACAAGATAGATAAACCCTTAGCTAGACTCACTAAAGGGCACAGGGACAAAATCCTAATTAACAAAATCAGAAATGAAAAGGGAGACATAACAACAGATCCTGAAGAAATCCAAAACACCATCAGATCCTTCTACAAAAGGCTATACTCAACAAAACTGGAAAACCTGGACGAAATGGACAAATTTCTGGACAGATACCAGGTACCAAAGTTGAATCAGGATCAAGTTGACCTTCTAAACAGTCCCATATCCCCTAAAGAAATAGAAGCAGTTATTAATAGTCTCCCAGCCAAAAAAAGCCCAGGACCAGACGGGTTTAGTGCAGAGTTCTATCAGACCTTCAAAGAAGATCTAACTCCAGTTCTGCACAAACTTTTTCACAAGATAGAAGTAGAAGGTATTCTACCCAACTCATTTTATGAAGCCACTATTACTCTGATACCTAAACCACAGAAAGATCCAACAAAGATAGAGAACTTCAGACCAATTTCTCTTATGAACATCGATGCAAAAATCCTTAATAAAATTCTCGCTAACCGAATCCAAGAACACATTAAAGCAATCATCCATCCTGACCAAGTAGGTTTTATTCCAGGGATGCAGGGATGGTTTAATATACGAAAATCCATCAATGTAATCCATTATATAAACAAACTCAAAGACAAAAACCACATGATCATCTCGTTAGATGCAGAAAAAGCATTTGACAAGATCCAACACCCATTTATGATAAAAGTTCTGGAAAGATCAGGAATTCAAGGCCAATACCTAAACATGATAAAAGCAATCTACAGCAAACCAGTAGCCAACATCAAAGTAAATGGAGAGAAGCTGGAAGCAATCCCACTAAAATCAGGGACTAGACAAGGCTGCCCACTTTCTCCCTACCTTTTCAACATAGTACTTGAAGTATTAGCCAGAGCAATTCGACAACAAAAGGAGATCAAGGGGATACAAATTGGAAAAGAGGAAGTCAAAATATCACTTTTTGCAGATGATATGATAGTATATATAAGTGACCCTAAAAATTCCAACAGAGAACTCCTAAACCTGATAAACAGCTTCGGTGAAGTAGCTGGATATAAAATTAACTCAAACAAGTCAATGGCCTTTCTCTACACAAAGAATAAACAGGCTGAGAAAGAAATTAGGGAAACAACACCCTTCTCAATAGCCACAAATAATATAAAATATCTCGGCGTGACTCTAACGAAGGAAGTGAAAGATCTGTATGATAAAAACTTCAAGTCCCTGAAGAAAGAAATTAAAGAAGATCTCAGAAGATGGAAAGATCTCCCATGCTCATGGATTGGCAGGACCAACATTGTAAAAATGGCTATCTTGCCAAAAGCAATCTACAGATTCAATGCAATCCCCATTAAAATTCCAACTCAATTCTTCAACGAATTAGAAGGAGCAATTTGCAAATTCATCTGGAATAACAAAAAACCGAGGATAGCAAAAACTCTTCTCAAGGATAAAAGAACCTCTGGTGGAATCACCATGCCTGACCTAAAGCTTTACTACAGAGCAATTGTGATAAAAACTGCATGGTACTGGTATAGAGACAGACAAGTGGACCAATGGAATAGAATTGAAGACCCAGAAATGAACCCACACACCTATGGTCACTTGATCTTTGACAAGGGAGCCAAAACCATCCAGTGGAAGAAAGACAGCATTTTCAACAATTGGTGCTGGCACAACTGGTTGTTATCATGTAGAAGAATGCGAATCGATCCATACTTATCTCCTTGTACTAAGGTCAAATCTAAGTGGATCAAGGAACTTCACATAAAACCAGAGACACTGAAACTTATAGAGGAGAAAGTGGGGAAAAGCCTTGAAGATATGGGCACAGGGGAAAAATTCCTGAACAGAACAGCAATGGCTTGTGCTGTAAGATCGAGAATTGACAAATGGGACCTAATGAAACTCCAAAGTTTCTGCAAGGCAAAAGACACTGTCTATAAGACAAAAAGACCACCAACAGACTGGGAAAGGATCTTTACCTATCCTAAATCAGATAGGGGACTAATATCCAACATATATAAAGAACTCAAGAAGGTGGACCTCAGAAAATCAAATAACCCCCTTAAAAAATGGGGCTCAGAACTGAACAAAGAATTCTCACCTGAGGAATACCGAATGGCAGAGAAGCACCTGAAAAAATGTTCAACATCCTTAATCATCAGGGAAATGCAAATCAAAACAACCCTGAGATTCCACCTCACACCAGTGAGAATGGCTAAGATCAAAAATTCAGGTGACAGCAGATGCTGGCGAGGATGTGGAGAAAGAGGAACACTCCTCCATTGTTGGTGGGATTGCAGGCTTGTACAACCACTCTGGAAATCAGTCTGGCGGTTCCTCAGAAAATTGGACATAGTACTACCGGAGGATCCAGCAATACCTCTCCTGGGCATATATCCAGAAGAAGCCCCAACTGGTAAGAAGGACACATGCTCCACTATGTTCATAGCAGCCTTATTTATAATAGCCAGAAACTGGAAAGAACCCAGATGCCCCTCAACAGAGGAATGGATACAGAAAATGTGGTACATCTACACAATGGAGTACTACTCAGCTATTAAAAAGAATGAATTTATGAAATTCCTAGCCAAATGGATGGACCTGGAGAGCATCATCCTGAGTGAGGTAACACAATCACAAAGGAACTCACACAATATGTACTCACTGATAAGTGGATACTAGCCCAAAACCTAGGATACCCACGATATAAGATACAATTTCCTAAACACATGAAACTCAAGAAAAATGAAGACTGAAGTGTGGACACTATGCCCCTCCTTAGAAGTGGGAACAAAACACCCATGGAAGGAGTTACAGAAACAAAGTTTGGAGCTGAGATGAAAGGATGGACCATGTAGAGACTGCCATATCCAGGGATCCACCCCATAATCAGCATCCAAACGCTGACACCATTGCATATACTAGCAAGATTTTATCGAAAGGACCCAGATGTAGCTGTCTCTTGTGAGACTATGCCGGGGCCTAGCAAACACAGAAGTGGATGCTCACAGTCAGCTAATGGATGGATCACAGGGCTCCCAATGGAGGAGCTAGAGAAAGTACCCAAGGAACTAAAGGGATCTTCAACCCTATAGGTGGAACAACATTATGAACTAACCAGTACCCCTGAGCTCTTGACTCTAGCTGCATATGTATCAAAAGATGGCCTAGTCGGCCATCACTGGAAAGAGAGGCCCATTGGACACGCAGACTTTGTGTGCCCCGGTACAGGGGAACGCCAGGGCCAAAGGGGGGGAGTGGGTGGGTAGGGGAGTGGGGGTGGGTGGGTAAGGGGGACTTTTGGCATAGCATTGGAAATGTAAATGAGCTAAATACCTAATAAAAAAAATGAAAAAAAAAAAAAAAATAAAAGCACAACATGAATCTGAAAAAAAAAAAAAAAAAAAAGAATTTAAACCTTAGCCAGATTATCCAGAATGGTTTGCTAACTGTCCCCATGGGGATGAGAATGTGGGAGGCTGGGCTGAAGCCATAGTCACTGAGACCTAGAAACAGGGATGCTTTTTTTCCCTCTCCTTTCTTTCATTCCCCTTCCTGTCCTGCCCCCATAATCCCTCATACATACTGGAATCTTGCACAGACACACCCAGGAAATATGCTCAACTGCACTTGGTTTTGTGGACCCTTTGTCACTTACTTCCATAGAAGGGATGTACCCAGTGCATGTCCAAAGAGTCCAGCACTGATGTTCTGAGCGAACAATCTTGGCCCTTAGCTAGATCATAAGACTTCCTTGTATGTGCTGTGAGATGTCAGGTATGGACACTTTAAAATGTTGTACGATGCTACTTTTTAGTTGTCTCCCATAGCCTCATTTCTTTAATTTCTAATTAATTTGCCTGTCAGGAAAGTCTGAGCCAAGGTCACGAAGGTTTTCCCTTACCAGGTTGTGACTCTCAGTTTCCTAAGTCTGCATTTACAAAGCATCATCAAGTGGTTTAAGTGATAAAAAATGCATTCCTTTCTGTCCTAAAAGACAAAAGTGCAAACTGAAAGTGCGGGCCAACCTATGCTCCCTCTGAAGGCTGGGAAAATGGCCATCATTGCTTCTTCCAAACTTCTGGGGGATCCGGCACTTATTTTCATCCCCTGATTTGAAAAGCTGTCATGCCAATCTTAGCCTCAATTGTCACAAGATTTCCTTCTCTGTGAGTCTATGACCAAATCGGCTTCTTCCCTTATATGCTAGCCATTGGCTATACAATCTATCTTAAATCCATGATCATCCCATCTTAACATAGTTCCTTTTGCAAACACTGTTTTCAAATCAACTAGCATGATGAGGTAGCAGATAGGCCTGAATTCTAGTCAACCCATTACCGTGTCCCACTTTTAACAATGTGAGTCCTGTGATGCAGAGCTAGAGATGTTTCCTTTACTGGCCATCTGGGCACAGGCCACCCCTTGGCTTCCTCCCAGGGCACACAGCATTGGAAAAAGGAAACATGTTTCTGACTCCTTCACCATCCTGTGGCCCAGCAGCAGCTGCATGCAGCTTCTTGTCAATGTCAAAATAAACTTGACACAGAAATTCAGAGTCACAGCCTTTGGGATACGCTGAACTGGTCTGATTATCCCTGCTGTTTCCCCACAGACAGAGTGGCATGGGTGAGAGGGAGGGGCAAAGAGAGACAGGGCCAGGAGACAGATGAAAATGATGAGCACCAGCAGGATTAGCTATTTTCTGATCTCCATTAGCAGGAAGACAGGACTATCCAGGATAGGCATGTTCAGCAGACAGCCAGGAGAAAGCTTCCATGCCTGTGTCTGATGGTGTGTGTGTGGATGTAGGCTTTCCAATCCTCACAGGCTGAACTGAGAAAACAAAGACATACCCTGGAAATATTTCCAGGTCAAGTGTTTTTCTTCTTTTGGGGTCCTTGTTGAGAATGATCCAAGACAAAAAAAAAAAAAAAAAAAAAAAAGAGCTGGGCATGGTGCCACATGCCTTTAATCCCAGCACTCGGGAGGCAGAGGCAGGCCGATTTCTGAGTTCGAGGCCAGCCTGGTCTACAAAAGTGAGTTCCAGGACAGCCAGGGATACACAGAGAAACCCTGTCTCGAAAAAAAAAAAAAAATCCAAGAATACTCTCAAAGGAAGAAAAAAAAATGGCCCCGAGAAGCAGAAAGAATCAGAATCCTATAGACGAAAGGGAGCTTCCAGCTTTAGCTTCAAACCTCAACTAAAGTTGAGGATCCACCCACCTATAGAATAGAATTAATAATGCTTTCCTCTGCCCACATCCCAGCATTATTCCCAGGCAGGAGACCTGTGTGTGTGTGTCTTTGGCTCTTCAGCTCAGCAGTCCATCACTTGCTTCTTCATGATGAGCTCTGCACTTTAGAGGATGCCTGTCTCTTGATCCATCCTTGACTCCTCCCCATCCCCTGCACCTACTGTGTGCATCTGCCTGTCTATCTTCCTTTAAGCCTGGGCAGGAGCACAGGGCAGGGAACCTTTGGAGAGTTCTGAAATAGGGCAACCCTGATACGGTAGCACGGATTGCTCTGGCTCTATGGTCAAAGAACGGGGCTGCTTGTGGAGTATCTGGCTGAGTGAGGACAGCCTACATGAGTTACTTGCAGGTGGAGAGTCTCCGGAGTGAACTCAGCTCCGTGGTGTGATATTCAAAGCTTCAGCAAGATGCTGCAGAAGCTGGTTATAAATATCCTTAACTACCAAATGGTCTAGAAATTTTTAATAAAAATATTATTCAATAATAATACTACTCCAGCCAGCAAGGGAATGTTGTAACGGTTTCCATTTTCCTCTAGATACTCATCTAGCTTCTGTTTTTCAAATGAATTTGGATGTTAAATCCTTTTGCTGCCCTGACCAATTTATTCTGCAAATTAACTATATATGACAGAACTTAAAGTCCGTTGCCACTTAGCTCTGCTTCGCTGAAATTTATGCTGCTTCTCTGCCTGCTGGAGCCATAAGCTCAAATACACTGTGCCTCTCGCTGGCGATTTGGGATTCTGCACAGTCCTCTCACCTCTTGGTCCTCGTCTCTTGAGTTCTAAAAAGTGCTGAGTGGACCACGCTTCTTTCACCTCTCGGTGACCTGTACCCTCTGTTCTCAGGTCCCCTGGTCTCTGTGGCTGCCTCTCTCGACCCCAATGAAGTTCTCATTATGAGATACGGCTTTACTCAGGGCTCTAAGCCAAACCAGTAGAGAGACTCAAGAGCTTCCAGACTGGTTTTCAGAACCATGTGTCAATGGTGGAAGCAGCCCAGTGGTATGAAACAAGAGGGCTAATGGTTAGGACTGCCTGAATGTTGAGACAGCAGATGAATATGAGAGCATATTTAAGAGAATACGTTGATGAAGATGATGGAGGGTAGGACATGTTGCCATGAAAACCCTACACTGGAAGTTGGCTCACCTTTTGATGGACCAAGTGTGGAGTCACATTCATCCTGGGAGAGGCAGTTAAAATTGCAAGATACTGGGAAATGTGCTCACATGAACAACATCTGAAGGAGATGAGCTTAGCATGAATGCAGTGGGGCCTAGCAGCTCGCTGGTGGGTTGTCTAGATATGTTTAGATATCTAGTGGGTTATTGCCTAGAAAAAAGCGATCACACGTTTTCTGCATATTTTCAGAGAGCAGAGTTCAGACCAAAGGCAGGAAATAAGAGGGAGATGAGTTTATGGTGCTTCGGATTGCACTGAGTAACTGCTTGGTGCCAGAAATGGTTCTCAGTGTTCGTGGAGGAAAATGCCAGATGGTTAAGGAAATAAAGCTCATTTGACAATGAACCTTGATACAATATCTAGAGAGGAACCTGAAAGTGATGCTAGGGCTTGTGTTAGAATAACACGAGATCCTTTGGTATACACACAGAGAAGCACTGAACCTATTCCACTGGGGGAAGGTAGGCTAAAGGAAGACACAAAATTACTTTAAGAGTGACTTAATATTTTCAACTTTTACAAAGTAGGCTAGACAGCCTTGGAGATTGCAAACTCTTAACCGGAAGTATTGTTCATGTAGAAGCTGGGGAGCCACTTCTTAGGGGTATCAGCACACGGTAGGCATTTCAGAATGAGTTCTATGTGTCCCTTAAAGCTAAATTTGAGCTCACGATTGGCAAATTAGTTGGGTATTTGCATTTCATCAGGAACCCTTTGGGTACTGACTGAAGCAGGCTCCAAGTAACGTGTTGAGATTCACCACTCTGGACAAGAGTTATAATTTATTAAATATTGCCAGAATACCTTATAAAGTTCTTATAAACATTTTTCTAACAAATACAGTTAAATTGTGGGATAGGTATTTTAGGATTTCAGCAAGTTGTTGTTTGATGAAAATAAACAATTCCACTGTTTGTGGAGATGTTTTTTTTTAAGTATTTATGCA
Organism: Mus musculus; assembly: GCF_000001635.26. Lineage (NCBI taxonomy): Eukaryota > Metazoa > Chordata > Mammalia > Rodentia > Muridae > Mus > Mus musculus. The sequence goes on along the minus strand of NC_000067.6, from coordinate 158,638,557 downwards.
GAGTTCCAGAACGTACAATAGGACAAGTTTCAAAGCCACTGATTTCAGCTCTGATGACCTTGGCCTGAATTGTTCCTGAAGTAACCAAAGGATCCCCCCAACCAGGAGGCTGTGCTAGATCTGCACAGTTACTGCTGTCAGAAGAAGCAGATTGTATCATAAACCATAGCTAATTTGCTTCCTGGATTTTACAAGACAAAAATGCTGTGTCTTCTGTCCTAATTAGCGACCAATTGAGTCAAAAGCATTCTTGATCAGAGAAGAAATCCTCTCAATTACTTAAGTTCATTTTCTTATGAAGAAAGGACTCTGAAGAGTATGTGCCTGCAATCCACCCACTGAGAGGCTGAGGCTGAGGCAGGAGGATATCAGGTTCAAGTCCAGCCTGGGTAACATATGGAATTTGATGACAGTCTGGGGTCCACAGTGACATCTTGTCAAACAGATGGAGAAGGAGAGAGGGAAAAAAAAAAGAAGGAAAAGGTCTGATGGAGGAATGAGAAAAGGCAGCACTCCTATACACAGCCTTCCAGTGAGATGAACATAGATAATATAAGGAGGGGCAGATAAAGGTACATATTCTCCTCCCAACACAGCTCCAGTGTGAGTACATACCAACAGAGTGCACTATTGATTTCTCACTCAAATGTTGGAATAAAAATTTTATCATTAGATCCAACAAGATGGTACAGTAATTTTTGTGCTAGTTCTTAGAATTCTTATAACAATAGTAGATGTGGAACTAGTATAAATACTAAATAATGTATCTGTGTGTTTCCCATAGCCTTCTGCCAAGGAAAAATAAGGGATATTATTGTTATTGATATAACATGCCCAAGTTAGTAGCTAAGATAACCAATAAGGGAGTTAGTGGTTACTTATTGGTCTTGCTAATTACCCATTCAACTGTCTGCTTACGTAGGTCTCTGCTATGGTTTGAATATGATTAAAGTGTGTTCTTCAGGGTTTCAGATGCACAGTCCTTCATATGGAAACATAAAAGATTGTTGGGCCTTTAAGGGATAGATCCTTGAGTCACTGGGGGAAACTACCCTTGGGTGTGATTTATGTAATGCCTATGAGACCCTTGAGATGGTTTTCACTGGGGTGGGGCCTGTTATAAAAGAACAAGCTTGGGCACTCCTCAGCCTCTTTGGCTTCTTGTCTGGTTTAGTGATCTCCACTTTTTGCTGGCACTCTCAAGCATTATGATGCCATTTACTTTGAGACCTTCACCAGACCCAACAAAAGCTATCAAGAATTTTGAACCCAATAACCATCTTTTCTTTATAAGTAGACATTCTCTACAGCTTTGTTATGGTAATTACATAAGAACTAATGCTTTTCCTTAAATATCTAACTCCCTTGAATGAAGACTGACCATGGAGAAACAATAACCAAGGCAGCAAATTTATACAGTCAGACAATCAGACAGGCAGGCAGGTAGGCAGGCAGACAGACAGACACATAGCTCTTTCCTGCAGCAGAAGCTCCAGAGTCTCTGGGAGGCTAGATTCTCTAGGACTTTTGAGTTTAATCACCAGATAGGGTCAGGAAGGTATCTATAATGTCTGCATTTATAAAATAATGGGGTAAAAAGTCCCTACATTGGGAGAACACAAAGTCAGAACCAGAGGGTGAAACTAGAATTGGGTTAGGGTTCTACAACCTGCTTTTAAAAAATGAAGCTGGAGAGTCTATGGCTTAATATAAGGCCCTGACAATACCCAGTTGTGTACCAACTATGACAGGAGGGATTAGAGCTAGAATATGGACCCAGATGTTCCTGGCTTCCCTACCAGAGACACATAGCACCTATAACCACATAGGGTGGGAACAAAGGAAGGAACAAATGGTGTAGAACGGTGTGATAAGAGGCTATCAGGTAAATTTGAATATGTAACATAAAATAAAACTTGTGGATCATTGGGTAAGAGTATTGACTGAAAAAGCATGAGGGCCTGCATTCAGATCCCAGCACATATAAAAACCAGAGCATAACCACATATGTTCACTTGTAACCCAAGCACTGTAGCAGACAGAGGCAAAAGAATCTATGGGGCTAGATGACCACAAGCTACATCAGGTTCAGAGAAAATACTCTGTTTCAAATAAATATGGCCATGATATCCTCATCTGGCCTCAGCATGCATGTACATAGATAAGTGTAACTGCACACACATATGTTCATACTCCATACACCACAATAGTGAGAGGAGTAAGAAAGAGGAAATGGAAGAGGAGGAGGGAAAATGAGAGGAAGAGGAGGGGGTGGAAGAGGAGGTAGAGAAGGGAGAAGAGGAGGAAGAGGAGGGAGAGGAAGAGAAAGAAGAGGGAGAGGATGTGAGTGAGGGAGGAGGAGGAGGAGGAAGAAGAAGAGGAGGAGGAGACATTTCTGACTTGACTAATGATGTCTCTATGGGCATCCCTATTGTGGGAATGTCTGTTCAGGGTGACAGGAGGCTTTTGTTCTCCAGGGAACCCTAAAACAGGGAATGAACATTTCTAGAAATTGTCTATTAATCATTTTTAAAGTGAAGAAGTGGAGAGAAAAGAGGCTACTGGCCATGCTGAGCTTCATGCTCAAATAAAAATGCTGTACTAGTAAAGTGGGATTAAGCTCTGATCTCCAAACCCATTCTTTTCCATTACAAAGGATTCTCCCTGAAATGTAGCCATGGTTGGATGATGCTTACACGGGGCGGATGGTAAATAAATGGGAGCCATTAAGAACTTCCATTCTGTACCTTAAATAACTATTCATAATACTTAGCTGTCAGCACTAAAGGAGTGTTCAGATTTCTAGATTATCTTTTGTTTTCACAGAAATGAAAAATGCCTACCCTTCTATGCATCAGCAAAACCCAAGGGGTATCTTTACCCTGACTACAACTGGAATCAGAAACCTACAGAGAAACCCACTCCAATATATTAAGTCATAAATTCTATGTATTTCCAAAGCTTTCAGTCATAGAATCTTATATTTAATTTTCATTCTTGTAGTAATGAGGCTACTGACAGCCAATTCAGAGATTGTCTTTAGAACACTGTAGTGTCAAAAAAGAAAATAAGCCTACAAAATGCAATGCCTGTTCTTGTGTATACACTGCATCCCCAGCTAAATACCCCTGTGCCAATTAAATGGTATTAAGAGATAGGGAAGAACTGGATCCTATTAAAAGGCTTTATCAGGAAGTTTATAATACTTCAAAGTTCCAGAGGCTCATCAGACAGGAAAGACTTAAATGTTGCTGGCGCTTGCATTTAAACCTCCAGGTCAAAACCACGGCCATTTTCCCCATGCACACATCATCTTAGGTCTTTCTTGAGCTTTGTCTGTCAGATTCCTAGGACTTTATTTCTATCATAAAGTTTCTTAACATCAGGCAAAAGTCACAAGACCCAAACTGGGACTCAACTCAATTCAATAGAGTAAATATGGAGTTATTGAATGTCTATTTACAAGGTACTCTATGGCTTTTCTGAATATCCCAAAATGAATTATATGTAATGTGAGCATTCAAAGGATCTATTATCTCCCAGATGAGTGAATACAGACACAGAAGATATAAATGGCATTTTAAAAAATGGACCATGTAAGGGGCAGATGCCATCAGAGTGGTTAGAGTGAGAGGGGACATTTGAGTGGCTTCTGGGACAGGACTTACAGGATGCAAGCATCCTCTAGGACAAAGGTATTGCTATTGACAGCAGAGGTGACAGGCCCTCTCTCTAAAGGACAAGAATGAACATAGTTTAGGTTTTATGGGAAACTTGGTCTTTGAGGTTACACCTCCACAGTATCCAGGGACTACAGAAATAAATACAGATATTTAGCAAAAGGACACATTTGTTTCAGTAAACCCTTGCTTACAGATCCTAAAACCTCATAGCTTATACATAGTTATACATAGTTTTCACATGTTGCCAGCTTTGTTCTCTGTTTTATTTGCATTTTAAAGCTTTCAAAATATGCTGTTACTATTCTTAGCTTGCAGGCTACTTAAAAGCTAGAAGTAGGCAAGAAGTGCATATGGGTCACAGTTTGCTATCAACCTCTTCTCTGATGATGTTTTACTACAAAAAAAGGCTTTATTATACCTACCATCAATGGATTCTTAGATTTGATTTTGAGGCAGCAATCATTATTTTCATTGACCAGACTTCCAGGTAGAAACCTTAGGTCATGTGGGTTTCAAAGGTCTTGTCTAAACTACTGAGCCACATTGTCTCCTCATGATGGCCAGGAATGCATGGAGGTGATGCAATGAATGTTTTCTGTTTGTTTGTGTTTTCCAGTGGTGTATTGAAATCCAAGAGTTTTCCTAACTAAGAATACAAGGTTTGCTTGTGATGGTTGGTTCTCTCCCCCTAGAGTCAATTTGGAATCCTGTGTACATCATGATCTCTCTTTAGCAAGTCATGGCAGGGATGGATATAACACTCAATGAATTTTATTTCCAGAATATTACCCTCAAATTTGAAGGGAAAAAAGTAGTCTTCCAGTATCTATTGCAAAGTCTCCCATCTCCCATGGTGGGCCAGAGCCTTATGTGGGAGGTTGTCTAACTGCGGCAGGTGGTGAAAACGCTTAGAGAGAGGATTGTCCAAGTCACTAAGTTCTCTCTTTATTTTTCTCTCCATTTTGAGGCACAATTCCCTCTTGCTTGGCTTCTTTGCGTTCTCTTGTTTAAAATCAATTTTCTATACTAGAGGAGATGGAGGAAAGGTGGAGATTGTCAGGTTCTCTCCACCATTTGGTATGATTGCCCCAGTGGTGGTCTCCAGCCTTCTTAGATCATTTTCTTTCTCTGAACAGAGCTAACCTATCCTTGCAACTGTTTGTGGGAGTCTCATAAATGTAGACTCACCCTGAGCTCTCAGCTCTTTGATGACACAGACAGACTCATCAGTTAGGACAGATCTATTACAGATCAGCCCTGCGTCCAGCTCTGGGCTGGGCCCAGTGGGGAGTTCCCACAGTAAATTATCCTTCCTCAGAGAATTTATAGTCCACGTAGCATAGAAGACCAAGAAACACATGATAATAAAATCATTCCAGCTTCTTCTTATTAAATATTATCTATGTCCTTGGAGTGTATTCAATCAAATAAAAAAATAATTTTGGACTAATAATCAGTGATTTATTCAAAAGGATTATTGCCAAGATAGAAGTAGCATGAGTATTGTTGTAATAGAGAAAGAAGAGTCATTTCCATAGTGAGAACACGCTGATGAAAGTCTGCAAGTTGCTCAAGTTACGTGGAAAGGCTTTTTTCTTTTATAGAGAGAAGTAAACAAAGCTAGAGATAATATGGTGTGTGGGAATGCTATAATTGGATAGATCTGAGGTCAGCTTCGGCTCTGGGCTAGCTGTATACTGGCTCATCCTGGGGGTAGGCCAGAGCTCAGAAGGTGAAGAGAAGATTCTAAATCAAATGTTGATTAACAACCATTTCATTCCTACTGGTTGATGATTACAAGCAATCCAGCCAATCATTTATGAGACAAAGAAGAGGAATTTGGTAGTTGGCCTTACAACCTTATCAAACATAAATATGGTGTCTTGCCAAGTTCATGTATCAGAGAGAAAGGTATCTCTTCCAGAACGCAGAAGGGTACAGGGATTTCTTATTCTCCCCACAAAATATATCACTGGGGGCAGGAGAGGCTCTCAGGAATAAATGGAGGACCACATTTTGTAGAATGAGCAGAGGCTCCCTAGGTTGCTAGGGCACAGTATATTCCTCACAGAGGGGAGTCAAAACTCACAAAGAAGAGAGCTGCTACAAAGTTATTAGTTTAACTCTGTGACACAAACATGTTACTGAGAAAAGAACAGATATTAAAGTCACATGATAAGCCATGAGACAGGCTCCTAACAACCAGAGCAGTAACAGAGGTGAAGTTACAGTTTGGAGAAAAACACTTGCTAGAAGCTAAGGGAGCCTGACAAGGGGACTGATGGAGGTAAATGATGCAGCATCATGACTTCAGCCCACAGAGGTCTGAGCAAGTGAAGGAGAGACCAGCCAAAAGACAAGGACAGCCACTCAGGCTTAAAGGTCTGGGAGGCAGACTTCCATAGTTGCTGTGTGCAATGAATGAAAGACAAACCAAAGGGCTACTTTAGGAGAAAGGAGAGGAGTCCATGACGCAGCTGAGGAGTGACAGATCTCTCTTTCTTAGCTAAATAGCAGCAAAAACTCAGATTTGTTTGATGTAGTTTTATAGAACTTTGGTTTACAGAACCCAAGAAGGTTCTTTTGTCTGGAATACCTTAACAACATTATTTAAATAAAAGGCAACCACAGAGGGTTTCATGCTTTGAGATGGTAAGAGAGCTTGTGTCAAAATTAAGCTTAAAAGGCTTCAAATCTCATAAATCTTCTAAAAACCTTTAAAATTCTAATGTCTATAGGAGGAAATATAGCATGTGGTGTTGGGAGAAAATAATTTGAACATTGACCTCAACTCTTGAAGAATACCTTGTTGAACCCATGTACTATGAAATTGACTTCAGAAAAGTCCTAAGAACCTCATTATTCAGAACCTACCATGGCCCAGGACTCTACTGGCCTTGTGACCTTCCCTGTACACAGTATTTTTATTATTCCATTTTGTAGATGAAAACTCTAAGGATCAGGGGCTTTGTCACTTTGAAGATTATGTAGCTAGCAAGGATCTAACTACAACCTCCCTAGCACAGCCTAACCCTTCCTTTCACATTACACATGTGCAAGGTCTTCAGTATCAGACATTTACAGCTGACTCCAGAACACCTGACAACCTGTGTTTTTTCTTGGTTTTGTTTTGTTTTGTTTTGTTTTTCTTTTTTTTTTCCTGAGTTGTTCTCACCACTTTAAGAAGTCCTGGTTGGATTTCATGTACTGTGAGCCTGCTGATACTAGCTTCCAGTCTATTGGCATTCGCCTCTGGTTCTACAGAGCTTCCGGTGGTATCATTCGGATTTTAGATTACTCCTCTGCCTTTGTTCCCTAGAACCTGACATCTATAAACATGACAACACAGGCAGGAAAGGGCGCAATGAGCAATCTCTTGCCTCCTAATGCACGCTGGCGCGATGTGGGGAGGAGAAGGGAAGCATGGTTAAAGTCCTGATGTCTTATACATCCCTGGAATTGACATGCACCAGGCTAGTTCTCACAGTTGCTACCATCAAGAACCGTTTAGTGTTAAATTTAGAATAAAAACCAATTAAAAGATAACAAGGAAACATATGCTTGGAATAGCAAGAATCAAACATGACTGCTAGCTGCTGCAGGAGAGAGTTTGCTCTCTTTACAAGCCTGAATGTCCTCTTAATTGTTCTCAGTCTCTCACCCACGTTCCCAGTTCATCTCTACTTAAATGGCTTGAGGGGGGCACACTAGAATTTTTACTACAATGCACACAGTAACCTGATAGTGGAAACCAGGGTTTTCAAAAAATTCTGCTGATCCTTCCCCATGTCTTAGACCACATGAGTCTGTTTAGTGGTTCAATGGTGTGTTAGGACCGTGACATGGGCTAGGTTCAAGGTACATACCTTGAACTTGGGATTATCACTACAGCACTGGTAGCTAATACGATTATCAGTTTCCTGTTTCTTCCATCTATCTCAAGATGATGTGCCTGAAGCTTGGGAGACCAGGAAAGGTGCCTTCTCTCTAAACCCAGAATGTGACGTTGTTTTTTGTTCTAGTTCCTTCTATGTTGTTATGATAATATACTAATCAAAAGTAACTTGGGGATAAAGAGTTTGTTTGGCTTGAAATTCAATGCCACAATCAAACACTGAGGGAAATCAAGGCAGGAACCTGGAGTCCTGAAACTGGAGGAAGAAATCACATAGTAAAGTTGCTTACTGGCTCTCTTTGTCTCTGTCTTTGCCTCTGTCTGTCTCCCTCTGTTTCTATGTGTCTCTCTGTCTCCCTCAGTCTCTCTGCATCTCTACATTTTTCTGCCTCTCTCTGTCTCTGTCTGTCTCTGTCTCTCTGTCTGTCTCTCTCTCTCTCTGGTTCACTAGCAGCTTTATGCTTATCTAGCTTTCTTATAGAGCCCCGGACAACCTGCTTAAGGATACCCACAGCAGTTTGGACTCTTCTGGATTAGTTAATAATAAAGATATATCCATAGGCCAATTTGATCTAGGCAGTTTCTCAGTCTAGGTTTCCTCTCAGACAACTCTACACTAGGTCAATTGACAAAGCTAACTAGGCCACTGCCTTCATTATTACCAGCCTCTTCTGCATCCAGAAATAAGCTGTCACAGAACACAGTTCTGGTACTCAGAAAATCATGTCAGTTTAATGCCTTTGCAGTCTTACTAAATGTTGACTTGGGAAGTTTTGCAGGGCCTATGGTGGCTTCATTTGTGTCTTGGATAATTCCCTATGTTATGCTCTGCTATGGTTCCCCACAACCATGCCCTCCATACTCAGAGAGGCTCATAACCTGGCAGAATCCCCTCGACTACTGTCACACCCACAGTCCACTGGACATTGGTTTTCCCTTTACCTATCCTGGCCTTCATCACTTCCTACCACCCCTACTCCAAAATGTTGTTGGATGCTCACCTTCTACAGTTCCTCTCCCTCCAGTCATCCCCAGGATGTTATTAGTTCTACCTTCCTAAAGCACAATCAGATCGCAAGTTTTCCTGCTGAAATATTTCAGTAATGTTAAAGTGACCAAAAGACAAACAACACACAGGAAGATATTGCTGGCTGGCCCTTAAACCTGGCCCCTGCACCTCACTTCAGGCTCCATGTGCTCCATGTAGAGCAGGTATCTTCACTTCCTGGATTCACAGCCTAGACCTGTGACCAGTTTAGATGCCCTTCCTGGGGTTGGCAATATTGAGGTTCCTTCACCTCCATCACTCAGTTCAGACAATGTTTGTCTTTCTCAAGCTGAACCAGGCTAGACCATATCCTGCTCTTTCAGTTTTCACACCATCAGTAGCCCCACACAACACTGTAACTTCTTATTTATTAATTACTGCCTAGCTATCTTGTGAACAACTTGAAGGCAGTGCCTACTTTTGATTCGTCAGTGTACCCTAACGCCCAGCATTTCGTGCAGGTCTGGACCCCCATCCACACTTAGTGCCGATATGTGCAGAATGTAACAGTGTGATGACAAGGAGAGAAAGGAGAAGAGTAATGACTCTCTTCTCTGCTGCTGTCATCTTAATATTGCCTAGCAACAATACAACTGTCAAGCAAGTGATCATCACTGATCTGATATCCTCCTGGAAGGAAGTGGCATTCAAGGCACATCCAGAAACAACAAGGAGACATGCTTAGATAATAGGCATGTTTAGGAGACAAGTAGAGACAAATGTATAGTTCACTGAGACTAGGATGACAGGTAATCCAGACACAGCCCCAGTTTCAGTTCTACTCTCTATGTGACCCGCAAGCTAGAGGCTTCACCTGTGGGCTTTGGATCCTCCCCTCTAGAGCTAGGTAGGAGTGCTATACTTCTAAGAGAGGAAGAGATAGAGTCATAGGAACATAAAAAACACTGGGTCTCTGGATGATGTCCCGTGTGAGAAACGGCTCCTCTGCCACCATGATAGGATGGGGGAAAACCTACTCACTCTTGTGAGATCTCAAGGGACAGCTCTGAACTTCTGCTCTTTAGGAGTTCAAATCAAAACTGCACCTTTGTGAATGAAAACAATGTATATACTCCCTTGGCCAAACAGTATCTTAAGATGTAACTTGCTTCCTTACATCATAAGGTGGTAAGAAACACTTTAGATGTGAAAACACTAATAAATTCAAATTTCTGGCTATGCATTTCATCATCATTATGATTTAGGGTTTTCTCAGTTATGGTACTTTATGGTTGTCTAGGACAGGTAGTCCATTCTGCTTTCGTAGTGTTATTATCAGTCTCATTAGGAGAAGACATAGCTGCTTACACACTTAGATATCACAATCTCCCATGCACTTTCACCTCCTGGCCTCCCTCTACAGTCCCCTTTGATGCCTACCCATTTCTTCCACTGAACCTCTAACCAGGGCACCCTAGAGTTGAGCCCTGGATCTACTCTTTTTCTCCTTGGCAGGCTCATATACCCTAACCTTTAGGCCTTCGGGCACTGCAGATCTGTATTTGTGCCTCTGACCTTCCCTCTGTGTTCCAAACCTGCCACTCTTCATTTGGATGTCTCTATGGAAGCTTAAAATTTCCAGGTCTACCTGTAGCTCTTTTTTCTTAGTCCTCTTCTGCCTGTTGGGTCCAGTCACTCCCAAATTAGTAAGTGATTCTTTCAGACAATCAGTTACTTAAACAAATATATCAAGAAACTACTTTTGGCTTCTCTCCCCTTGCCCCTTCCTCCCAAATTCACCCCATCACCAAGTTTTTCTAGGGACTACTTTCTTAAAAGCAAACACAGGACTCCTTTTTGCTGTCTTCGTCCACTGCCAAGATACTGCTGTGATGTTGTTCTTGTGCCAGTTCTGACTTCTCTTAAGCCATTTTACCTGGTGCAGAGGAGACCTGGACCTCGGGTTAGTGACCCCCTCCCTAATGTTCTGGATGGGACTGCACGCCTCTGAATGTCAATCCTCAGTCACTCCATCCTCTCAAGCCAGGCTTCTGCCCCATTGCTCATATTACCCTGTCCCACCTTAAAAATTCCTACTGGCCATTATGTCCCCCATGGATGCCTTTCCCCTACCTAGCTCATCCTACATAGCTTGGCACATTCAGTGACTCAGCTGGACCTTACCTGATCCTTTCTAACCTGGGCAGCCTGACTTTAATCATTCCCTCCATAGCTAATTCAAAACCCATAATCCTTTGCAGTATATTTACTTCTTTATATCACACCTCTCCCATGACCTCTAGCTCTTGCAAAGTAGTTATCGCTTCCCTTATACAGTATTGTTTGTCCAGTAGCCATAAGTTGGAGACTCTTCACTGAATGACTTTTTTTAAAAAGTTGAAAAGAAAGGTCAATTCCACTGTTGTTTTTCTTTTTTTTTTTTTCATTTCTGTTTATCTGTGCCCCCCCCCCCGTGATCTCTGTCAACCCAGCAAGTACAGGGTATGTGATCTATATGAACCCAGACATACTGATGACCCTTGGGGGAAGATATTGAATACAGTTCAGAGGATCCACACTTTATTCCCCACGTAACCCGGTAGAAGAATTCAGAGAGCCATGTTTCCTGATTATCCCCATCCCATTACTGTGGCCAATAGCCAGCCTGAACCCACTGTGAGCAGAATCTCTGACATCACTTGGGGAAGTGGCAAGGAGTGGAATGATGCCTGCTTGATAAGAAAAGGAGTAAAGGCATTGAATGGAAGTGCATAGAGCCTAAAGGCCCCCAACACATCAGTATCACAGAGCAAATTACCACTGTAATCCACAGATGGACAGGAGGCAGCATGGCTGCCAGCCTGGGCAGCGGAGGCACATAGAGACTGACTATACCATGACTGTATAAGCCCCCTCTGTGGGGAAGACTGCAAAGCCCCACAGAAAGATAAAAATGCCAAGGGATTGCCACTGTCACCAATCATGCTTTCTCTTTGCTGCTGGCACTTACATTTCACCTCTAAAACATGAGCTTTGATTGGCAGATTTTTTATATTTTGAGATACTGAACTGGAGAGGGACATGTTTCTACCTTTCTTTTGCTTTATGTTTGCCTTGCTTTTTTTTTTTAAATAAGGACCCCACTTTTCAGTTGTTCTAAATTAAAGACCCGTAAGTTCATGCTTGCCCTGCCTGAGTGGAATATAGTGGTGGGTTTTTTGAGGTTACTTGACTTAATGGAACAGTCAGCTCCTTTTAAATTATAGGGTGCTGTAAGGAGACACTAGCAAAACTGGCTTTAGTGCTTTCAGGGTACCTGAGCCAGAGGCCAGCTCGATGACTACGTGTCTTAGCGTGGCCAGGACAGCCCCAGCAACACTCGATCTTAAAATGCTTGTCAGTCAGTTTCCTTCGCTCAAACCTTCCTCTCAAGCTCCTGTGCATCCCTGTAGTTCATCCCATCAAGGACACCCATGAAAACACCATCTATGTGACAAACTGGGCTCTCTGACAAAGCACTCACTCAGGAAGGAGTATGCTCTGAACCTTGCACCAGCTTTCCTTGTCTTCTGAGGGACCCTTGGCAGGAACCACAAGCTCTTTCCTGAAGATAATGAATGACTAGACAGCTGTTAAGTTTACTCTCAGTGTTCCCTGTAGAGAGAGTTTAAGGAAAGAAGTGGGTGTGATTGGAAAACCATCCCTATCAGTAGCACAGATGAAAGAGGTAGACCAGGGCTTTGGGGCTGTTGTAACATGAGCAATCTACATTTCAAACAGTTGCTAACTAGCCACTGGGACCAGGTTTGAAAATGATGTCCCTAACTTCCTTTGAAAAAATTATTTACTTGCTATATATTTTTTTGCGAATGTCCTAAACATTTATGTTTAAAATTTTCTTATGTATTTTTAATTCCTTATTTTAAAAATATCTTTTGTCCAAAGGGCTCTCTAACAGGCCCAAGCCCGGCAAACATGATGTCCATAGGTCTTGTCCTCTTCCCTTCCCTCTTCCTTGCTAAACCTTTAGATTACATCCCTAAAGCTAGCCACCAAGGCCTATCCCCTTATTTGACCACTTTCTTATGCCTGACTAAAAGTCCAAGGGTTTGTTTTTGTTTTTGTTTTTATTTGTTTGTTTTTGGAGACAGGGTTTCTCTGTATAGCCCTGGCTGTCCTGGAACTCACTTTGTAAACCAGGCTGACCTTGAACTCAGAAATCTGCCTGCTTCTGCCTCCCGAGTACTGGGATTAAAGGAGTGAGCCACCACGCCCGGTCTAAAGTCGAAGTTTTAATTATCAAAACACAAAGGTCCGGCAGTCAAAACTCATTATTTGGCAACTCTGGCTAACATGTTGAGTCAGGACTTATCAACTTATCCTAACACAGACTTTTTTTTTATCTTCTTAAAAAACTACTCCTGCAGAAATGCTGTTTCTGTTTTTTACCAGATCAGAAGGCGTTACACCCTTCTTGCCCCTCCAAGGTAATAAATCTCCTTCGCACTGAGAATTTGGTATCTGGGTGTTATGTGCCAACCCTGAGGTCCCTTTCACATTAATGGAACCAACTTCCAATGAGTTCTATAAAATTAAAGAAAACCCTGTCTCTGATAACCATAGGACATAACCTGAAAACATTTTTAGAAATAGCCTGTGACCACACTAATGTGAACTTACAGGAAGGGGGTTCTCCTGTGACCTAGAAATCATAGGTCCTGTGAGACAGGGTTAAGAAGACAGGAGCCAGACTGGGTTACACAGAGAAATTCTGTTTCAAAATAAAAAGTTAAAAAGTAATTCCAAAAGAGGATCTGGAAGGTGGCAGAAGAAAAGCCTACTGCAGATCTCCTATAATACTGACTGGTAACCCCTAACTCAGAAAAACAATCACAAACTGAGGGTCTACAAGCAAATTGAACCTGTTGCTGATAGTGACGTCTATTCTCTCATATTATCAAATTACTGCCTTTTCCAGTCTAGCCTGATCTTTTAGTGCTAAATTTACAGACAGGACATAATCACCCAAACTTCCCATCACCATGACAACTCCCACATGTGATGATGACCTTTGGAGATCTGAAAGGAAGGTGGGTTCTTGGAGCAAGTTGCCTCTGGAGTATGGAAGAGCAGGGCTAGGGCTGGGGAGATGTTTAGAGGTGATGTCTTGAACAATATCCAGGTGTTTTTCTTAGAAAATATGACAAGGAAGAGGAGAAGGAGGCAGAGGGAGAGGAAGAGGAGGAGGAAGAAGAAGAGAAAGAGGAGGAAGAGGAAAAGGAAGAAGGAGAATGGAGGAGGAGGAGGAGGAGGAGGAGGAGGAGGAGGAGGAGGAGGAGGAGAAGGAGAAGGAGAAGGAGAAGGAGAAGGAGAAGGAGAAGGAGAAGGAGAAGGAGAAGGAGAAGGAGAAGGAGAAGGAGAAGGAGAAGGAGAAGGAGAAGAAGAAGAAGGCAGTTTTACACACATCCATTTGAAGAAAGCTGTTGGGTACATGCTAAAGGCTGCACCTGGTATGGCACATTTGCAAGATGTGGGGTTGAGAAGCTGGAAATGTATAGATGTAGAGAGAGATGCAGAGATCTCTTAGCAATCTTTGACTTCTGGATGCTTGTGAGGATGTAGGGGAAGAAGCTTCATTTGATGCTAATGGGATTGTATGCTGTGCAGACACTACTATGGAAATTTCTCAAAATCTTTAAAACAACCCACCAAAAGGAGCCTGTGTCCTACCCCAGAGATACCTCAATATCCATGTTTATTGCTATGATAGCCAAGACACAGAAGCAGCCCAGATGCCTATCAACAAACAACTGAATGAAAAAAAAAAAAAGGTACATCTATACAATGTCATTCTATTCATTTAGAAAAAAAATTAAATCATGACATTTGGAGGAAAACAACTGGAACTAGAAACCATCGTGTAAAGAATAATAAGCCTGACTCAGAACAATAATACTGTTTCCTCTCCTGTGCACTCTAGATTTTAGTTTTTATATATGTATATGTATACATGGGTGTGTGTGCCGGAATGCTGGAAATGGGGCTAAAGAGGGAGAAACCTTGAGGTGATAGAATACAAGTGACATGAAAACAGAAAAGGGAAAGGGGAAGGGCCCCAATGGGAGGGGGGTACAGAAGAGGAAATAAGAAGGAAAGACTAAAGAATAAAGAATTGTTAAAAATGCCATAATGGAACACATTACTTTGTATGCCAATTAAAAGAAACAAACACAGTTGTTGTTGTTTTGGGGTTTTGTTTTTTTGTTTTTTGTTTTTTTCAAAAGGAAAGGCCTGTGCCTCTGAATATTCCATTAGCTGTTTCTGCTTAGAGGGAGCTTCAAAGGTTCCTAAGCATTAAAAGGCGGTGGCACCCCTGTGTTTCCTCAGAGGGCTTCCCTGGGCACCCTATTCCACAGGGAGCCAGTGTTCACAACCCTTCCTTCAAAAGGACTCCTGTGAGATAGAGGTTCCATCCTACTTCACAGGAGTCTTGTTTGTAGGAGATTTGTCACTTGTGAAATAGACATCGTTTGTTTGGGGATAGAAGGGGTAGGCTTTACTGAAGAACCTTTAAAAGTTTTTATCTGTGGCTATTCTGCTCAAAAGTAAGGAGAGGAACTTCATATTTCATGAAAATGGTGATAAGAACAACAGAGGGAACAGTAGTAATCTAAGTCTTGGTGCAGCAAGCACAAAACCGGCAGATATTTTTCTTCCCATATGAAACATAAATCCATTCCGTCTATAACTGTATAACCCAGCTTAATAGCCCTATCTTACAGACACAGAGACTGAGGCCCACAGCCAGTTAGCAAACATCTCATCAGCCACATGTGAAAGAAAAATCTGATGTAATTCTGTCAAACACTGAACCCTTGCTGCAAGCAACTCCATTAAACTCCTATTGCAGCACAGTTGAATTAACCTATTTAGCCTTGAGTCAGGCATTATTAAATGTTGCATTATGTTATCAGAAATAGAAATCATTTGCCGAGTTTATAGAGTCACAGAACATTAGAAGTAGAAGAAACTCTTAAGTGTAATCTAATTTCAAGTTTGTTATTATAGAGACAGGAACATTATTTTGAAGAGGGCTAGGTAATTTCTTCAAGGTCAAGGTGTCTAGCTAATAGCTCAGCTGAGACAAAGGACCCTGGTTCTCTGGTATCCCACTCCAGAGCCTTTCACCTTGGCTTGTTGCTACGGAGAAGATGAACATGCCAGGCTGAAGAAACAGTGCTCATCCCACAGAGCTGTGTACAGCCCAGTGATGCCATATTCAGGATCTCCCATTTGATACTGTCTCTCCTCCCGAATCACCCATTATCTTGTGATTTTTTTTTCCTCTAACATAATTCCTGTAGAGGTAATTAGTTGTAGAACTCATCCCAAAGCTTAATCAAGATAAAAAGCCACCCAAATTGGTACATTGTATTGTTAAGCTTCTAGCCATATGCATTTCTCTCCTGTGTCTAGACCATTCTTTCCAGACCATGGTATATGTTGGATAAAATTAAGTGAGGCAAACACATTTTCCACGTTTTACATTGTTGAATCTGGTGAATAGAGCACATTTGGCCATAAGCGGAGTTTCTTTAAATTGTGTTACAGAATCCAACCATCTCTCCTCTCCACAGTCATGTTGTTTCATGGCCCAGTATTTTTCATAGCAACTTCTTGTGCTAGTTGCTTTAAGTGCTGCTGAGACAAAAACGCAGAGCAAAAGCAACTTAAAACAGAAGTTCAATTCTGGCTCACAGTCTGAGGGTGTCGTTTATTGTGGTATGAAAGTCACGGGGGTGGAGTCTTGACGTGATTGCTCACTGGATTACATCCAGAAAGCAGAGAAATGAGAGCTGATGTTCTGCTTGCTTTTCTCTTTCTACTAAATCCAGAATCCCAACCAGGAGAAATGTACCCCCCTCATTTAGAGTGAGTCTTCTGATCTCAATGGATCTAATTTAGAAATTAGCTCACTGATATACTCAGAGGCTTGCTCCTGGAGGATCTTAGATTTTTGTCATAGTGATGATCAATATTAATGTTTTCATGCCTGTGTGCACTATATTATTTGAGGAGCTATGGAAATTAAGGAGAAAGGCTATATGGCTGTTATAGGCTACTTGCATCTGCCTAGATTATTTTTCCCTCAGGTCTATAATTTTATTTATTTATTTATTTTTAGATTTTTATGTGTCTGAATGCTATCTGTGCAATAGATTCCCTGGAATTGGAGTTATAGGTGGTTATGAGTACTGGGAAGGAAACCTGATTCCTCTGCAAGAGAAATAAGTTCTTCGAACCACTGAGCCATCTCTCTAGCCCTTGTACCTAGGTAGTTACAGGGTCAGCTCCATCTTATACTCCAGGTTTCAACTTAGAACCACCCCTCATCATTGTCACTGGATGATTCTTGATACCTATCAACTTCATCTGTCACCAATTTTCTAGTTATCCTGTAGCATACCAGCTGCTTTAGCTTCTTCATGGCATATATTTCTGTGTGAAGCCATTGCTTTCATTCAGTTGCTACCTGCTGATTTTCCCTTCTCTTTAGGACATAAACTCCATAACGGTAGATTTTTCTTCTGTCTCATTCATCATATACACAATGCCTATGCTGGCATCAGAAGCAAGCTTCTGAATCCAGTGACATCACACATAAGCAACAGGGATGCATGCATCTGTTGCCATGGTGACCGCCAAACAGTCACCTGCCTACCCTCACCTGCACCAGAGGTGTACAGTGCTGCATGTGGTTTTGTCATGGCCTAAACAAAAGGCAGAGCCCTCAGGCCTTCTCTCTCTGTCTCCTTCTTCATTGCCTTTCTTTTGTTCCCACCCCACCCCCCAGTAAACCTCTCTCCCATGGCAGTGCTCTGGCCTGATGTGATCTGCCTGGATGAGCTGCCATTCTAACACAACAGCCTAGACCAATGTCTAAATACACAGAAGCTCCTGGAGAAATAAATGGATAAATCCCAAACCATCCTTAGGAAGCAATCCATCAAGCTGCAAAAGTGAAGTTTACATATTTGTACAAACTGAAAACAACCCAGAGTACAACTGTAATGGGTAATCTTGATTGCCAATTTGAAGTCATTTAAAGACAAACAAATAAATAGACCACTGGGTATATCTGTGAGGAGTCATCTAGATTAGGTTAATGGGGTGGAAAGGCCCACCCTAAACGTGTGAGATATATCGCATTGTGTTGGCTGGAGAACGGAATAAAGAAAATGACTTGGCACCAATATTGATCCCTCTTCTGCTTCCTGACTATGGGCACAATGTCACAGGCCACTTCCTACCCTGCCACTACAGCTCCACTGCTGTGGTGGGTCACATCATCTGAAACTCAGAGCTGCCTTTATCAGCTGTTTGGTTACAGAATGAGATCAGTAACTAATATCATCACAAATCAACCATAAGATTGCATGAAAAATATGCCACTTCTCTATTACAAGACCTAGACACCAGAGCTGTCCTATCAACCAAAATAGTATCCAGGCTAAAATATGAAACTCTGACAATTTGTGATTCTCAGAGTGAAGAAAAAAATGACCATCTCTCTTAAATACTGTTTCAAGAAATCTAGTTTTCTTGAGATAGTCAGATGAAGACAGTATTGCCTAGAATATAATACAAAGCTAAAACTGTTATTCCAGACAGTTGTATATTTCTAATTCCCTTTAATATCTGAGTATTTAAGATAGTCCAATGTTGTATACCAGTTGCTTCTGTACACAAGCTCAATAATCAATTGCTTATGCAAAACAAAGTCCAAGGTTAGTCTTCTAGTCTGTACCAGTCCTTTGTAGACAGGGCAGGAGGAGAGAACCTGGGAGCGTACCAGTGGTTTGTTGCATAGGATGATGGGAGAACATTCTGCCTGCTGATTTTTGAGAATGTATACACAATGTGTTCCTGGAATGAACAGCTTTGGTATCATCTGGGAGCTGGCTGGTAGTGCAGCATCTGAGGCTTCACCTAGACTTACTGAGTCAGTTTTCATTTTAACAAGATGATATACAATACACTCTACACTTTGAGAATCATTGCTGGGATTGGGGAACTAGTGGAACTAGTTTTCCTGATGCAAAGTAATTTCTACAATTTCTGTAAATCCAGAAAATTGGAGAAAATGTCAGTACATTCACCATGCACCTAGCAGGACTGGATATCTAGCCTTGGTGGGATCACCAAGGTAGATCAGTTTCCCGACTTCAGTGATTTCTTGATCTCACCTTGAACCCTTTTGTGTTCTCAAACTTGTTAGGTAACATGCATGAAGCCGTTTTCAGTATTTGTCCAGTGAGTAAAATAACGTGTGTGTGTGTGCACATGTACACATACATGTGCAAGCACAGGTATGTAAACATATGTGTGTTTGAGGGCCAGAGGTTAACTTTGGATGTTATCCCTCAAGAGTCATTTTCCTTGTCTAATGAGATGAGAGTCTCTACTGGCTTGGTACACACCAGATGTTGGGCTACTCTGCCATCAAATTCTGGAGTTTTGTTGTTCATCCCCTTCACAACTGAGATTACCAGCATGCATTGTCCTACCCAGCTTTTTAAAATCATTTTTATATTTTTTTTAATGTGGGTTCTAAAGATTGAACTCTGGTCTTCATGCTTGTTTGAAAGTACTTTACCTACTCGACTATCTCCCTAGCCCTGTAGGCATTCTTTCTAACCCTGACTTGCTTCTTATTAGTCCTGTGATGCAAATTACTGAAGCTCTGGAGAGAATTTCTCTCTATAGACTGGGAAGGGTAGGACTTAAGTGATCTGTTTGCTAGAAAATTAAATGAGAAAGGCTACATTGTGTACATAACAGATTACCTCGCTCAGAACAAGCATTCAACACAGTCACTATTGAGGAATATTATTCTTAATAACATCCTATCTCAACTTCCATAGCCAGTTTACTCTGGATTTATTGTATCAGAACCTAGGGACCAGAAGCCTCAAACTAGATGCTCACACATGTTTAGAAAGCTTAGAGTCTCCTTTAGAGGCTCTGCCTATGGCATAGCCATACTTAGCTCTGGCGGCTCCTCCTTCAAACCCGTGGATGCTACAGAGCAGCATAAACCTCCTGGTCAATGCTCAGCTTACTGCATGGCTTTACATTAAGCAGACCCTTAGCAAACGTTTGCTGAATGACTAAATGAATCATTTAGAGAAAATAGCCATATGCCATAATTGCTTTGCTACTTGTGTGCTAACTTTGTTGTTGCAAATATACACAGAAAGGGCCTTTGGAGCTGATTTGCAACCCAAGGGTCGTAAAACAAAACATTACAGAAAATGTAATGATGACTTTTCATCAGATTTCTGTAAGTTTGTGTCTTTAGCTTGGTCATATTGTCAAGGCATGCATTACAGTCTGGGGCATTAGCCTGAAAACCACACCATTCTAAAATCCATAAGATTCATTCTCAGCTGACCTGCACTGGGTCTGGCATCTGAAGGCTAACTGCTGAACTATCCCTGTTCTGGGACAGCTGCAGCAGAGGTCTGTCTATCCTGGGAAAGGGACCAGGTAAATGTATCTAAGACCAAGACCACACACAAGCAACGCAGAGGAACATGGAAAACCTGGTCCTGAGTTCAGGGGATACAATGTCACCTAGGTGGATCAGACTTCTTTGCCTCTAAAATAATGTGACAAAACTCTCAGCTGAGCCTCAGAGGAAAAAGAAGGCATCACGCTCTGCTTTCCCCATGGGAAGGAGACAAGTGAATGGATAACAGTGTGCATGGTGGACTAGCAGTCAGAGCACAAAGGAATCCTTGCTTATTTCAATTCATCAGCCTAGGGGCCCCAGCTAATGTGCAGCAGAAGCACAGGTCAGGAAGGTAAGACGGTCAAAGGTCCGATCTCCAGTAACAATGCCAGTGACTTGGGAAATGGAAGGGAAGAAAGGCCTGGGGAACAGGCTCCTGAGCAGAGCATTAAAAAACCAGAAGAAAGCAGCCGAGCTTACTGTTTTAGAGGGGATTAAGGCTAAGTCTGTGCAAGACTTATTTGAGGAAGGACCACCGTTTCTTGATCACTTTTCTGAGCTCTATAGATATATACAGCTTTTTTTTTCTATTTCTTCCGAAGTAAGGGAAGGCGAAAGGCTCATTCTTTGGCCAATCTGTGGGAGCTGATTGTATGCCTCGCACTCCCTTGGGGCTGAAGACTTAGACACTAATGTAGCCTGCTCATAATGCTTTGCATTTCCTTCCAGACTTCTAGCCAATGTTCAGAGGATTTTTCCCCCTTTCCTCTTTCTTTCGTGTTTTTTTTTTTCCTGGTGGGGGTTTGTGTGGAGGGAGAGGTGTTGTTTTATGTTTTCCATTCAGAGTCTCACATAATCTGGGCTGGCTTTGAACTTGCTATGTGGCAGAGGAAGGCTTGAACCTCTAATCCTCCTGAATCTGCTTCCCAAATGCTGAGGGTAGCACCAAGCCACTGCTGAGCTATGTGTGCTTTGGATTTGTAGGTTAATTGGATCAGTTTTCAATGGAAGATAGCAAGTTTTTCATAAAATAGATTTTAATCTTTTATAAGAATTTATTATAGAAGAGGCACATATTTGTTGTAGGAAAAGAAATATGGAAGTTATCACCATAAAAAATAAAACTCTATCATACTTATCACTAATCAATCTTGGAGCAAACAGCCAGACAGTTTGCTCTCTTATATAAATAAAGTGATTTTGATATTACATATGCATTTTCTATATTTATTACTTTACATGTGTATATGTGTGAATATATACATACCACTTTCTGTATGTATCTATATGTAGATATACCTTCTATAGATATTCAGAAAGAAAAGAGTTAAAGGACTTTATATATCATTTACGTACATATGTGTTTGGACACATACATTGCACACATACGTATAAGACTAGACCGTAATTTATCTCTTCTACACTTTGTTCATTCACTTATAAATGCAGAAGAATAGAAACTCCAGATGTCTAGACAATAAACTGGTAGTAACTGTTATCTTCTTTCCTCTGGCAAGTCGATTACTAGGAAAACGTGAGGGAAAAGATTTGTTTTTCATTTTATACTGTTTTAATGCCCTTTGAATATTTTAAACAAATACACTTAAAATTCAAGATAGACATATAGTTAGTGCTTCCAAGGCCACTGTTATTGGAGAAGTCCTACAAGCAAATGACAATATAGATAAATGTAAGAATGCTACAAAGAATCTATAAAGTGTTATAGAAGCGGGAAACACACTGCAAAGGACTGTGCCTGGGGTTTGGGAAGACCTTGTGAAAATGGCGTCACTCTAGTTAGTTCTTGCAGAGTAGGAGGGGGGATCCGGAATGGTGGACAAGGTTGGGTAGATGAATAGCTCCTAGTCTCAAGGCTCAGAAGTCCAAAGAGCTTCAGGGCCAATGGAGGGAGACCAGGATCTTGAGAAGCTCCCATCCTCTCTGAAGTCAGCCTCTTGAGCTTCAGCTCACTGAGCCTGGATCTGGACTTCCAGCCTCCAGAATGAGCAGAGTGTGACTTTATTTTCAGACTTCAAGCTTGTGTAATTTGTTACAGCAGCCACGGGAAACCAATACAGGGAGCAAAGCTGTACTACTCGTGCGGAGACAGCAGGGACGAGTAAGTATGTGGCTTCAAGCTGAGGAGTGAGGGCATTAAATTGCATTTTTAAAAGGTAACAGATGGTGAATTTTAGAATGCAGTGAAATGGCAGGAAACAGAAGTGAAGGAGTTACAAGAGGAACCCATTTAAACGGTGTTCTTATTGATATAATAACGATACAGATTTACAAGTACAGCATGATATGTTGAATGATGCATATTATGTATATGCATGATGTATGTTTGATGTAATAATCAAAGCGAGGTGATTAGCATATCCATCACCTTAAATTTTGATCACTTATGATGAATATACTCAAATATTCACTTCTAACCACTTAGAATGTGACAACATTGTAGTTAACTACATTCACCCAACTGTGCAGTACATAACTGAACTAAACCCTTGCTATCTATTACAGCACACCATATATGAGCTTCTAACTCCCTCCCCTTCCCCTTTACTTTCTCCAATCTGAATCATTGCTACAGCAATTGATATTGTAACGTCAACCTTGAGGGAATACAAAATAGGAGACCTGAGTTGAGAACGTATCTAGGTAGTGAAGAGGTTAGAACTTCATACTGGTTTAATGCAAAGAATAAAAAGAACAAAAACTCTTCACTTTAAATCTTGTGCCATACATGGTTTGAGAATCTAGGGGCTCCAGGGAACACAGGTGTTGGTCACTGGAGTTCCTGGAAAAGATGCATGCAGAAATCTTAAACACTAAGTATCAATGAAGTCCTGATTCTTGGAGGAGAGGAAAGATTTGGGGTGGTAGTTGAGGAAGACTCAGATGGAAATCACCCAACATCAGTGAAGAAGGAAGGAACAGTAAAGATGAAAGGGGCGGGAGACATGGCTCAGGGGTTAAGAACATTTGTTGCACTTTCAGAAGACTCCAGTTCAGTTCCTGGCTTGCAAATTGGGTGGCTCACAACCACCAGTAACTCCTGCTCTAGAGGAACTGGTACTTTCCCTTTGTCTCCATGGGCACTATGACACTAGCACACCTGTTCTCTCTCTCTCTCTCTCTCTCTCACACACACACACACACACACAGGAGAGAGAGAGATATTAAATCTTGCAAAAAATGAAAGCATTGCATCCTTATAATAGATGTAAATGATTTTTTCAAAGGAGTAAGGGCAAAGGTTTGAAAATAGAGGTGAAGAACATAGGAAGGGAACATGAACAGAACAGCAATGGCAACATCGTGTGACGAGAGGATTTTTAAGGAGTGACATGATGATAGAAAGTCTATAGATAAGATAGATGGAGAGTCATAGACTAAATGCCAGTGACACTCTGATTAAAAAGTCCTTGATTTTCTCCTCTAGTGCTGTTAAAAAGCAATCAGAGGAGTGAAATGGAGTCAATGAGAGGCAGCAGAGACATGGTACAGACTCTTAAGAAATGTATTGAGAATGTGTTTAAAGTAAACAGTTGTAAAAAGGCTCATGTTTGTGAGAACATGAGTTTGCAAAGACTTAACGTTGGGATGAGAGAATTTGGTGGCCAAAATATGGTAAAGAATTAACAAAGGCACAATTGGTGAATCATGGGGTGAGGAGAAACAGGACAGCTGAGAGCCCAGAGCAGGCAGAGAGGTTACTGTGAGATGGAAGAAATTCCTGTTTTCTGGATTCAAGGGTAAAGGGTGATGAAAGGAGACACAAGTAACTTTAGAGATTGACGTACAGGGACACAGATGACCCAGAAATTCTATTTCTAATTGTGTTATTTTTGTGAGAAAGGAAAAATAAAGGGGGTTAGGTGTAGAGAAAGAGAGAAATCAATCAAATCTAAGCTTAGATATAAGAAACGGAAGTATATTTTTTCATAAGTTTCCAAAAGAGTCATGTAGAGGTAATTAATCCAAAATGCCAAACCACACAGTGGTATCATGAGAAGTAAAAAAATAAACTATTGAATGGAATGCTGCCCTCTAAAGATCTGGCTTAAACCATGCCCCTCTGAGTTTTTTGTCAGTCATGTGCAGCTAAAGCTGCATACCCTCAATGATGCCTACAGAAAAGTCTGTATAAGAAGGGCTTTTGCACCAGTTAGTACCCCCCACCCCCTATCATCACTGGCCACAACAGCAAGAAACAGTCATCAACAAATGATTGTGTTTTAGAGTTAAAGGAGATCAGTGCCCAAATTTAAAATGGAGAACAAACACAAACAACCAAATCGTTGAATCCTATAGTTTACAGAGAAGTCTCAAGAATGGGGGTGGCGGGGTGAGTATGGGCAGTGGTCACTCGTGACTTCTTACAAGTCAGGCACAGCTAAGGCAAACTAAAATGATTGAATACCCTTTAAAAGTTAGACAAGGGAGAAGTTAGATAAGTCATATTTCAGAGAACTAAAGTCAACACTTGGATTGTGGCAATGGTGGATGCCCAGTGGCAGAGAGGCTTCCCATCAAAGGAAAGCAGGGCACAGTGCCGAGGCTATGACGGATTTCCCTTCTGGGCTCAGTATTTCTCTTTGAGGACAGTACTGTCCTTGGAGAGAAGCAACATGTAGAATCAGGAGCTTTGGGGAAAGGTCAGATGTTTGTCTCCCAGAAATCTCAGGCCTTGACAACCACCACACTCCTGTCAAGCAGGAATAGCTGAGGGCTCAGCCCTGTGATTCAGTCGCTGGACTCTGGAATGGAGACTTCAGAGAGCTTTGGCAGCTAGAACTGTTCTTAACTATAGTCCCTTATAGTACACAGTTCTTCCAGCAAACTGGTTTCAGAACACTGTTCAGATTCCAAAGTTTGAGAAACCTGTTGTCATGTTTTGTGATGTAGGAGGATTCTGTCTCAGGAGATTATTTTTACAGCCACAGTAGCCCAGTGATTAATCTTTTGGTCCTGGGAGAAAGATGCCAGTCAGAAGAGAAGCTATAACACTTCTACATCCTGTTGAGGAAAGCAAATGGGTTTGTATGGAGTTCACAGAAACCAGCACATTCAAGCCACAGCCCTGATTGCCCTTTGCTAGTACTGCCGATACAGGAGTGTCCCTAGTCTCACAGGAAGTCTTGATCCATGACTTAAGATACCCCATTTCTTGAATTTTGTTCTGTCAGTTCAAGACTTCCATGTTAGCAGCTCACAAGTCCATAACTAGCTCCCATCAGAACATCCTGCAGATCGGCTCAGGAGGAAGTCCAAGAATGGCAATGCTAAATCAGTCTTGATATGATTATAAATACTTAGGACAGCATCACTACTGTACAACAAAGTGACTTCAGAAGGTTTGAAAGTTTTCAGGGTCACATTTACTGGCCGTTCACTTGCTGTTCAGATAGCAGGGACCAGGTTTATTTTTAAACCTGTCATCCAACACTAAGACATTTCTTCACAACACAAATCAATAGGGAAAATGGAAAATAAACCGAAATGTAGTGCAAGAATGAACGAGAAGGGGCCTAGTATGTCATTCCTGTGAGAGGTTAAGAGGCAGTGTGTTGGGGTTGTGGTGGGTAAATGGACTGGAACATTCTCCCTCTTTTCTCCTTCTTCACAGCAGCAGAATGGATGGTGGCTGTCAACTGTTAGTGGACTCTATAGTAACCAACATAGTGAACATATGGTTATGAGTCCATCCGCCTCATCTAATATCCTCATTTCAAGGTTTGATCTTTAGCAAACTGACCTTAGAAATTTTGCAGATAAGCAATGACCTTAAAAATTTTGCATATAAGCCCACAGAATTGAGGGCAATCTGAATTAGTCCTTTTCCTATGGAGCCTTTATGTGTGGCCAGCCATACAGACTGTATGTGGGCGGATAGGACCGGCACAGGTGTAAAATTTGCCACGGGGCAGGCCACTCACCTTTACTGATGTCTTCATATTCCAGCCAGAGTCTCCGCTGGACTTGCTTGTTTGGGTACCATATAGAACAGGATTCCTCAAAGCCGTAGACAGCTTCCTGGATGTAATGGTTTCCAAACTGATCCAACAAAGCCACAAAATCTGCACGAGATGTAGCCCCATCCAAGGAGTGAAGAGCATTGCTGAAGGCTATGGGAGAAAGTCACCCGAGAGTAAATAAGTCTGGGACTCACCCGTTAGGTACATGGATTCCTAGGCAACCTGGACCCAAGTGGGACCCTGGAACCTCAAGGGTGTGTTTGAGAACTAGATAGGAATAGCATGCATTTCTGTTTAACTGAAATAAATATTCCTCTTCCCAAATAGGTGTCTTTTCAAGTATGTTGGTTAATTTTAGGCAAGTTAAGCAGAGGAGGGTAAATCCTGACTCCTGCAACCATTAAGTAAATGGGTTTTGTATCCCCTAAAACTGCAGTTCATGACATTAAGCCAATTTAGTCAGTTGAATTAATAGCATTTTAAAAATAGAAAGAGAATAGTTTAGTCTAAAATAGAAACATACATACCAGCAAGGAGCATTTCACATCATAACACGAAGCATTATTTTATGATATATTTGTTGTGTGGATATGGGTGTGGATGAAGCACAGAGTCATAAAATAAAATAAAATATTCTTTGGGTAGAGACTGTGATAGCTAATATTGATTGTCAACTTGAGAGTATCTGAAATCATCTAGGTAGTGAATTTCTGAGCATATGTCTGAAGGAGTTTTAGATTAGGTCAGTTAAGGTGTGTCCTGGTTGGAGTTTGTTAACTTGACATAGATCTAGATATATTGAAGAAAAAGGAGGAATATTGAAGAAATGTCTCCATAAGATTTGCCTGTAAGCGAGTCTGTTGAGCATTTTTTAGAAGTAATGATTGATGTGGAACGACCTAGCCCACTGTGGGTGATGTCAAACCTTGGCAGATGGGCTTCAGTTGTATAAGAAAATAATCTGAGAAAGTCATCAAGGAGCAAGCAAGTAAGCAGCATTTCTCCAGTTTCTGCTTCAATTCCTGCTTGGAGTTCCTGCTTCAGATT
The DNA here is from genome assembly GCF_000001635.26 of Mus musculus. NCBI lineage: Eukaryota > Metazoa > Chordata > Mammalia > Rodentia > Muridae > Mus > Mus musculus. The sequence goes on along the minus strand of NC_000067.6, from coordinate 158,611,448 downwards.
CCTTCAGTGGTGTAGCAGTAATGAGAAAGTGTAAGATCAAATAAGCCCTGTCCTCCTGAGGTTGATTTTGGTTATTGTGTTTTATCACAGTAAAAGAACAACAGAGACAAGGTGGGAGGACCCACCCTAGCTCTGGGTGGTACAAATTGCATGGGCTGGGTTTCTGGACAGAAAACAAAGGGAAGGCAAGCTGAACACCTGCATTCATCTCTCTCTCTGCTTCCTAAGAGCAGACACGGTGTGACCAGGTGTCATCAGATCCTGCCACCATGCCTTCTCTAACATGGCAGTGACCCCAAATATACCCATCCTGAAGATAATTGTATCCTGTGTTTTCTGTCGTATCAGTGAAAAACTAAAGAATACAGGAACCAAAAAAAGTTTGCAAAAGATTTGACATTTTCTGAAGAAAAGACCATGGGAGAATATAGGTTAAAAAGATCACCTATATTTAACATATGCTTATACTTTATTTTACAAAAACCGAATATATAAGAATTGGGAATGATGAACAGCAGCAGAACTCTGTATGTCTCTTCTCTCTTCACCCCAGCCAATTCTGTTTGTAGTTTCTGTTTTTCTTTAACAGCATCATGGGAGAAAATGGTCTGTAATAAACAATCCAACTCAATAGCAACTCTGTTGCTTTCTATAGTAATAACCTTATCTGGCTGGCTGTATCCATCGCTTCTTTCTAAACATCCTTTTTAATTATATGGTTGTTTTTTCTTTTTTTTTTCTTTTTTTTAAATATTTTTTATTATTACGTATTTTCCTCAATTACATTTAGAATGCTATCCCAAAAGTCCCCCATACCCTCCCCGCCCCCCACTTCCTTACCCACCCATTCCCATTTTTTGGCCCTGGCATTCCCCTGTACTGGGGCATATAAAGTTTGCATGTCCAATGGGCCTCTCTTTCCAGTGATGGCTGACTAGGCCATCTTTTGATACATATGCAGCTAGAGTCAAGAGCTCAGGGGTACTGGTTAGTTCATAATGTTGTTGCACCTACAGGGTTGCAGATCTCTTTAGCTCCTTGGATACTTTCCCTAGCTCCTCCATTGGGGGCCCTGTGCTCCATCCAATAGCTGACTGTGAGCATCTACTTATGTGTTTGCTAGGCCCCAGACTAGTCTCACAAGAGATAGCTACATCTGGGTCCTTTCAGCAAAATCTTGCTAGTGTATGCAATGGTGTCATTGTTTGGAGGCTAATTATGGGATGGATCTCTGGATATGGCAGTCTCTAGATGGTTTTTCAATCATAATTATTTTTGGTTGTTTGATTTGGTTTTTTGTTTTTGAGATAGGGTTTCTCTGTGTAGTCCTGGATGTCCAGGATCTCACTCTGAAGACCAGACTGTCCTAGATCTTAGAGATCCACCCGTCTCTGCATCCCAAGTGGTGAGATTAAAAGTATGCACCATATTGCCCAGCTTTCATCATAATTCTTAATGGTCAGTTATCTTCCTTCTATTGACCCTGAGACTCCACCTTCCTTCTGCTGCCTCCAAGACCCTTACTAAGCTGAGAAGTCACCATTCCTTATTAGATACAGTATAGCTGCATGCTTATATGTCGTTTCATTCTATGTAATAGATGTAACACATATTACTACATGTAGTTATAGACAGATTTCTCTGTTGCTTTCTATAATAATCGTTCTATTATATTTTAGGAAATGCCTCATTTACTATCTCTTTCTTTTCACTTCCTTCCAGCTACTTGTTTTTCTGGGGGCAAGGGGCATCACATGAAATCTTTTAATCCTGGTTTTGATCTTTCAAATGTTTATTCTGACAATTATGAAAAGCCTGCTTTATAAAAATACTCTCCTCACACTTCATAACCCCAGGAAAAATGACATTTTCATTGGTTCCAGCCTTGCCAATTCAATAGTATAAGATACACCTTGCAACTTCATCTGTGCTTAGGAAATAATAGCATTCTATCCATTTGCCCTGAAGAGTCAATCTGAGTGCATTGGTTGCAAGTCTCATGGAGTCAGTTGTGTGTTGAGCTACTTCTAAGCTGGCTGATTCCTTTGGAAAGAAATTCCAAAGCCTGGGGGTAGGCCTGCTGTAGTGCTCACCCTGCGAGATGGCTGCTTGGTTGAGTTTGATGTGGTACATCACAGACCGAACCTTCCAGTGCTGCAGCACCGGGTATCCAGACACTTCACTGAAGTTCACCATCCCTGGGGACAGAAGAGACAGAAGGTCAGTGTGTGAGGCTGACTCACAAGCCCCAGGTTGAAAAGCATGACCCCGTTCAATTACGCTAAGGATGTAATGGTGAGAAAATTATGAAGGGCTCTTTGATGAAGAGACTTTCTAGGAGAGTAGTCGGTCATAACATCCATCCTCTATTGAACTCTTGATCTCTGCTGGGCACTTTGCATATGTTAAGCCATTTGATCCTTCTTCTATAGGTGTTATTATCTATACCTGCCAAATGAAGACCTCAAGACCCTGAGAGGGAGTTTATATAAAGTACCCAGGACACTAGGTTAAATCAGGGTGGGTCCCAGATGTGCCTGAACCTAGGTCCAGACTCCTTATTCATTCTATTGTAATATCTAAACAATAAGTTAATATTTGATTCCACACTTATTGTAATGCCAGATTCATAGTCTCTTTTTTAAAAATGCAGTAATTGACTCAGTTCGTGTATCTGTAACATCGATTTTTCTGTCTCATTTAATTGATTAATATTTGGTATTTACACTTTAATTATTCTGAGGCTGATTATGCTTATTTCCCCTTTACCAGAAAGGACAGTGCCCAGGTAACTAAGTCATCAAAGGGTAGTGGCAGCCAAATACCAAGCACCATCCATGTGCCAAGCAATAGGCTATGTCGTTAAGGTGCCCACTACCTATGAGAAGATCCAGGTCCTGAGAAGCTAAGTCTGTTGCCCAAGACCTCTCAACCTATGCCTCTTTAGGGCCTTTACATGTTATCAATGGTGTGCTCTTCCTTAAGAGCTGAGAGAAAGAGTTCTCCAATTTGAATTTTAGTGGCTACTAAAAATATACTATCCTACAGAAACAAAATGATTGGGCCAAAGGAAATAAAATAATGCCTTCCTAATTTTATTTACCAAAAAAAAAAAAAAAAAAACCAAAACAAACCATTTAGCTTCATTTCTGTGCCTGTCATCTGATATATATATCAATCTCACATGTATACTTACATGTGTGCATACATGTACACATATACAAATGAGTACTTCAAGTGTACATGATACATAGACTGTGTATGCACAAGGATGTCAATGAAACAGACATGTGCAGTCAATTTTTCAGCCATTTTGGCTTATGCTGCTTGAAACTAAATCAACTAACATAATACCTAAACCAAATGGAGAGTGGGCAGGATTAATTAGCTGCTTGTCAACTCTGATCAAATTAGGTGAGTAATTACCAACTTTCCATTTATGTGTGATTCAGATGGGAATAATTATTGGTAAAAGGAAGAAAGGTCAAGAAAAGTTGCTTAGTGAAGCAACTGCTTAAATTTTCTCTCAGGTAATCAAAAAGAAGTTTCATGCAATGAAGAGAAGATTTTTGTGTTCTCTTTTGAATGTTCATCTTTCAAAGCATGAAGCTTTTTGACGACATTCAAATGAATACAAACTTTGGCTTTTCACCTTCACATTAACTTCAAAAGCAGACAAATGGAATTTGAACTTAACAAATGTAAGACTTCATTACTTTAAAGGTACAATTCATTAACACGGAAAATATGTGTGCAGTGCCGAGCCATTTAATACAGTGTCCATATCAGAACAGCCACTCTGTTGCTGTCTGATAATGCCTATGTATAAAACACACCAAGCCTAACACACCAAGATCTTCAACAATGGAGGGTAGAGCCCTTTAACTGAACTGTGTCCTGGTAGAAAAAGATAAACAAGAAACCAGGTGGCCTGGCCTTCAGGCTATTAGTGTTGCTGCAGCTGGATGTTTCAGAATGACAATTACTTTGATGTTTGTCACATTTCTTTCTCACAACCCAAGTAGCTTCTGTCTGGCTACTTGGCTGTGGGACATTGCAGTTCCCAGATGTTTAATCTGCAAAGACAGAGGTCTGGCTGAAATGAATTCTGGTTTCCTTTGTAGTTCTGTGGTTTCATGTAGCTGTACATATGATGTTAGGCAAATGTTCTTGACAGTGTTCTGTTTTTAGATCCAAAGTGGGTATTTATCTCATTTGCTAGACAGGTAGGCGGCCAGAGCAGAATAAAATTATGAGCATAAAACAATTTGGGAGAGAATAAAGCAACATGTGCAAGCATGTCCCTGTGACACTGTCACCTTTCTCCCCCACCCCACCTCTCGCTCCACCATCAAGTTTACATATGTAGACTTGACATTTCTTAACGCATACATTGCTGTGACTTTATAGACTTCATCCTAGAACAACACAGAGGATTTAAGAATAAGTATGAGGCATGGATGTTTGGAGATAGAGATGATAGTCTCCCACCTCTACCCAAGATGAGCCAAGTAGACTTGGTTACCTAACTGTTGTGGATGGGCCTGATACAGTTCTTGTGAACCAATCTCCTAATGAATAAAGGAAGTCAGCGGGGTGAGTAGGAGGGACTTCCGGGTTGGATGAAGGAAGAGAAGAAGCAGGAGAGAGTTAGGTCTTTTGGATGGGGATAGCATGAGGACAAGATGTAATTACGAGTGTCTCTTGGTTTCAATGGCAGATCTGTCAGGATTCGACAGTGGAGGATTTAGAATTAGTAAGGCTTACAAGTTAGGATTTTAGCTCTTGTGCCCAGTGATTGAGTTATCATTGTTTCTGAACTAAGTCTGTGTTGCATCTTCCTTCACGTGGCAGCTTTTCTGGGTTTAAGAGGGAAAGGTACAGTGGCAAAGCGAGGGTTTGCCTGAGGTACACCACAAAGGTCATGGGAGTTTGGCGTGGTAACGACCTACCAGTGAGTTGGGTGTAGACATTTTGAAGCTCTGAGTCAGAGTCTCCACGACATAAAAACAGGTCGACCATTGCCCGACAGTGCATGGCTAGGCAGCCCACAGGAACCGAGAGCCAGCATGACCACCAGGAATGTGTTGGTTCGATTTTTATTATTTCCCACCACACTTAACTGCTAACCAGAATTCCAGTGGCTATGCTCAGACTCCACTGTCATCAGGAAAGCAGCCACATAACTGTTAATGCTTGGGAGATGTCTGTCTATGCCTACTCACAAATAATTCATCCCATAGTGGAAAAGGAAGAATAACTTATGTATTTTCTAGCTGAGTCATGTCTTTCTTTCTCAGAGTGTCCTTGACGTGCAGTCAGGTTTATTTTACTATCATTTTTGGAATGCTTTTATACTAAATGGATTTTTTTTTCAAATAAAGTATCTGACTACATTTTCTTGAGAATGGTATTATTTTTATTTTACATATTTTAACCTATGCTTGAGGAAATCGTTACTGAACATACAGGGTATAATCTGAAAAGGGAAGTGGAGGAAAGAGAAGTGAAAAGAGAGAGGGGAAAGGAAGGAACCAGAGAGACGGACAGAGGAAGAGAGAGGAGGGTAAGGGAAAGAGTATACAAATGGACACAAAACAACAACGCAGAAGCAGAACTCTACCCCAGATCTATAGCAACTGCTTAGAAAACTATGACTCATGTCTCTATGACTATGTCTCTACTGACTCATCCAGGGAGCAAACCTAAAGCCCCCAAGCTAGTTCTGTGGAAAGCCAGACCTTCCCTACCATATGACCTCAGAGGCGTAATAATCATTCCTGTAACAATTTCATTCAAACCCCAAGGATCTCATGAATGACTGATTATCTAATGCATCCCCCAGGACCATGGCAGAGGTTCCAGTCGGTTCACCTTCAGTTTCCCCATGTCAACAGCTGTCAATCACACTGCTGAGCTTCCCCTTCCTCATCACGAAAGTTTTCCACTTTCCTTCCGACTGACGAGGCTGTGCCAAAGCATACATGAGAGCTGCCATGTTCCTTGCTAGTGCCGGCCCAGAATAAACAGCAGTTACTGTTTGGTACCACTTGATTGGCCTTTCTTTATTTCCATGTAACGTATGACAATGGAAAGGCCCGGGAAGCTTAGAGTGCTTAACTGTTATTCTGAAGAAGCCAACAAAGATTTATAAATCAGTATTGCCAGTGTTATTTAATAACTCTGCCAGATGGACTGTGGGCAAAGGATTCTCTAATTAAACAGGATTGGGAATTGCTGGGTTAAATAAAGTGAAAGGGGTTTCTTGCCTGCAGGCTTACTCTACTAAGGTGATGTAAATTATTGAAGGGAGGATACCTCATGCAGATTTCTGAACAAATTTGAAGTCAGAGCTGGTTTATGAAAAAAAAAAAAACTTTGATTTTCTTCATGAAAAAAAAAAAAACAGCAAAAAAACATGCTTAGAAATGCTGAGACAGAAGACTCTGAAGATCACTTTAGCTTTAAAACCCTCCAAGCTTGGAGGTTTGTGAGGATTATGACCCATAACAACACAGAGTGTGACAGAAAGATTCACTGTATCACCGCATGAAAAGCTATCACTAAACTGTTGCCAGAACTAGCCAGAGACTATGGAAGGTATTGGGTCAGCCATCTCTTTAATTAATCCTTCTAGTTGTTCTGGGCTTTAAAACCACAAGGGAAAGAGCTCACTCTTTGCTTGTAACACAGAAAGGTGTGCCCTTGGTCTAACTAGTTCTGCTTAACAAAAATAGGTTAAAAACTGGATAGAAAAGCAGCCAGATCGTGAACTGTACATTTCCCCCTGTGATTTCCACTCCCTCTTCCTTGGAGCCATGCAGATTAAAGGGGTCTCAACTTCTTTCTTTCTTTCTTTCTTTTTAAAAAAAAAAAAAAAAAAACTCTAGTAAGCCATGTGAAGAGAGGTTCAAGAACACACCGGTAAATATAATCCTGTTGTGCTAAGAATGTAATTTGAAGTTTTTCCTTATCTAGAAGGTATGGATTCAAATACAGGTGCTTCTGATGTTTCTCAGCTCTATTCCACTCAATCCTTCTGAAAGGCTGCTGGTATCATCCTAAGCTGCCCTGGGTATCCTCCTAGCTTGGTAGTTGCAGAGCAATCTTCTCTTCCAAAATTAATCATAAACTTCAGGGGAGGGGTGTGTGTGGCTCCTGGTGAATCTTTAAACAAGTAGTTTATTGTTAGCATGAAACTTGCCCTGTTTGTAGATAGCAGCCCCCAAACCTCTTTTACACAAAAACACAAAAACACACAAACACAAACACACACACACACACACACACACACACAGAGAGAGAGAGAGAGAGAGAGAGAGAGAGAGAGAGAGAGAGAGAGAGAGAGAGAAGGGTTTCTCAGTAAATAAATGGAACGTGATGCCAGAGACCTACACCTTTTAACACTCCTGAGGCTACATGTCAGTATCATAAGGGCTCTCTGACTTTCTCTCTCTCTCTCTCTCTCTCTCTCTCTCTCTCTCTCTCTGTGTGTGTGTGTGTGTGTGTGTGTGTGTGTGTGGTGTTTGTATGTGTATATATATGTAGTCAGTCTCCCATGGGCAAATGACTTTTTATTTTGAAGATATTTCTTGAAGGTTCAGTACATATCTACTTCTTATTATTATTTATTTTATGTTGCTTACTTTCCTACTGTAGGGAAGACATGTAACAGGCATGGCCAACTTTTTTACATTGAGACATGACATTGTTGAGACATAATGTTATCATCTACAACGGAGTGAAAATAAAGAAGAAGAAAGGAAGCAGAAAAATAAAAAAGGAAAAAGGAAAGGAAGAAAGAAAAAGAGAGAGACAAAGAAAGAAGGAAAGAAAGAAAGAAAGAAAGAAAGAAAGCAAAAATCACCAAAATATCTCATAGTGTTTTAAGTAAGTTTACCATTTTATGCTAGGACACTTATCACTGTATATAGACACAGGTTGTTTATACATGCTGAACAGTAGTTTTCATTGGTACACTATTTAGTTAATAAATACAGATGTCATCTGTGTTAGGAACAATTTTGTTAGTGTTAGTCCATCATGTCAATTCTATGAGGAAGATAGTGTTTTAATCCACATTTTTAAGGGTAAAAGAAACCTAAGCAGAGAGAAGCTAAGTCACTTGCCCTGAACTTAGACCTGTGAGGAGCAGATCTCAGTTGTCAGGCTCCAGAGTGCATGCTAATGATTTCTATGCTTCATTGCCTCCGGATGAACGACCTCTAATCCCTGGTTTCTGCTGAAGGCTCAACCATTCTTTAGAAAGTGGAGGAAAAGAGGCAGACAGTAGAGAATAAGGAAGGCAAGATAAATAAGGCAGAGGGATAATGAAGAAACAAGCATAATAAACAAAATTGAGTGCATGCATATTGTTCTAGCAAGTGATGCTACATCTCAAGTCACTGATTTTCTATAGTTCATGGGACACCTGAAGTCCTTTCTTAGCTCAAAGAGTATCTATTTAGAACCTACAACCTGGAAAGGAACATTATACCCTTTGGGCCATGCCTCTGCTAATCAAGCTATGTCTCTGTCTCTTATAGGCTGAGAGAAGAAACTGGAATTGAAGAACAGAGAGGCAGGTTTTACTGTCTCCTTCACTCGATGAAGGATCAAGAGACCTTCATGTAACACAGCCAGATTCAAACACAGGGTCACTGGATAACAAAACTCTACAAGTCTCTGTCTTATCTCACTGCTCCATAAGTTCTTTGCAGGGAACTCAACTGAACTATTAACGCACATTTAGGATAGATGCAATCCATCTTCTCCCTGCCTCCATGACCTACATACCTCGAACAAACAAAACCTTTGAATGCATATGCCTCCACTATGACATAGTTTATGATGAGTTACTATAGAATTTAGCAAGAAAAGATATTGTCACAGATATTTTAGCAATAATATGAGAATATTGACAATTTTACTGACAACCCTAATAATGTTTGATTTTATAATGCATAAGCCTCCATTATGACATTTTCTTCTGACAAATTCCTATAGAATTTAGCAAGAAAAGATATTGTCACAGGTATTTTTCAGCAATTATATAGGAATATTGACAATTTTTCTGACAATCTTAGTAACCTTTGATTTTATAATGCATATGCCTCCATTACGACATTCTTTTCTCATGAATTCCTATAGAATTTAGCAAGAAAAGATATTGTCACAGGCATTTTGTAGCAATTATATGAGAATATTGACAATTTTACTGATGATTAATCCTAATAATGTTCGATTTTATAACCAATCATTTATCATGTTTCAATGAAATGACTGGCTTAGAAACAAACATGAGCATCATTAAGATAGTGGTGTGATTTTAAGAAACTATAGACATCTGTCTGGGTTTGGCTAAGAAAGTGAATGAACACTTACCAGTCAAGAAGTCAGGGTCTGGGGTGGGCTCTGAGATTTCCTCTAGGCACTGATTCTCCAGTGGGACAGAGGCAACCACAAGACCATCCGGCAGTTGCTGGTCTAAACCACGAGCAAAGTTGTTCTGTCTAGAAACAGAGCAGACCTTTGCTTTCTGAGTGTCCATGTTACCCCTCAGCATGCAGTCTGTATTTCAACACACAGTTGTAAAAAGTCTTTCTTTACCAAAAGTCATGCCTCACGCTGAGACTCACTTGGTAATCATGACATGACTTACTTTGTCATATGAATAAGGAAGGTAGGGGGTTAGGGGGCAGAGATGAGAGGCAAATCAGCTGAAAATCTTTATTGGCAGAACAGAGAATATTTCCCTCCACCAGAGTGTTTGCCTCTGACTCCCTCTTTACAAGATATCAACACTCATGGTTACATCTGTAGACTACAGAGAAGACTCAGGCAATCACAAGATCAATTCTGATATCACACTTTTTGCCCTGGCAAATCAATGCCATTGATGAAAGCAGAAAAAAAAAAAAACTTGTAAAATCTCCTGTTCAAAAGAGAAACAGGAACCATCTTGAAAATTGCTTCCAATGTGTTACCAAGGGTTTCCAAGGCTTAGTTTGCTACCAAGTTGTGTTTCATGTTAAAATATTGACATCATCGTCAACATCTGATAGCCAGAATATGCCTATGGGTTCTAAGAAAATTCAAAAAGCTCCCAAAAGAACAAGCACAGGAGTCAGTTGGCCAAATGAAGAATCTGTAACACATTTTCTAAATAAATGGTTCAAATATTTTGTCTCCAGGAGTGCTTTATAATTTTCAAAATAACTAAATGTCCTAAATACTTAATCATAATCATCAATGTCAATATTTACCATGTTAAAAATTAAAAGAAATTTTAATAATTAGCTCATATAAAATTGCTAATAAGCCCATTCAATATTAACCTGTTTTATGGGAAAGAGGGGAATGATATTATTTTATATTTTATATGTCTTACTTAATAGACAACAACTGGATTCTTACAACTGAATCCAACTTATTACAACATGGTATTTTAGTTGTCAAATATGAAGGAAATTTAGTTCTCTAATGGGTGGTGCCTAAGTGCTCCCTGAAGAGGTTCAGTGATGGCCAAGAATCCTTTGAGCAGACTCTGAGGACTGCTGTTCTAGACTTGCTTAAGTCAGGTCTTAATATTTGGAGGTAGATTAGTTCTGGGACAGCCAGGGCTGTACAGAGAAACCCTGTCTCAAAAACAAACAAACAAACAAAATATTTGGAGGTAGAATGGAACTTGAACATTTTGGTGTGGCTTCTACATGAAGTCTTGAAGGTAAGATTTCTTTTAAGGTTTTTTGATGCACCCAGAAGGAGCATGTTTCTTGGGTTCTTGAATGAAGAGTGTAGATGTGGACAGGATTGTGGGCAAGAACACTATCTGCATCTTTAGGTATATCACATTCACTTTTATGACTAGAATAAGGCTCTTCAAAAAGGAAGACAAATCAACACCCCTGAAAAACAGCTTTATGCATATGAAGTTCACCTGAATGTTCCTTTTAGCACCTGTCCAGTGGCTACTTCCTTGGACTGGTTGTTGTAGCCAAAGAACATTTCTCCAAAGAGAGTCTGGTTCATGGGAACCTCTCTGCTTTCCCCACAGTCACCTCCCTCTGGGCAGGTCTCAGTGACAAGTTGGCAAGAGCGTCCATCCACACCAAGCTTGTAGTCTTCGATACACCTAATAGGATAGAGAGCTCAAGGTAAGGAAGTATGCATCATTGACTCATCAGGACAAAAGCAATGCAGCAAATTGGGAAGCAATTCCTTTGGAAAGATACTGGATGGCTCCAGACCAGGGATAATCCAATTGGATCTTGGTCCTTTCAAACTCAGGTTCTTAAATCTATAAATTGAGGTTCTTGCCATCATGGTAACATCAATCATTTTACTTTTTTTTCCTAGAAGATAGGTCTTTTAGGACTCAGGAGCTATCCTTCTAATTTCTGAATCAAATTTAAGAATTAAAGGAGATCAGCTTATAAATCGATTGACATACTTGAGCATAAGGTAAGCCTGCGTTTTTTCACAAGCACATTCAGTGGAGCTTTGGCAATTGTTTGTAGGGTAATTAGGCAGCAAAAGAGTGACACCGTGCTTAAGGAATTAATAACTCTGTAAACTGCTCCTGTGGCAAGTCAACTAAGAAATGAGGAAGATTTATGATCTCCTAGCTGTATTCTGTTTGAATGCATACAAACAAATCAGCAACTCATACCAACCCCTTTCCATTCAGCACTGAAATTCTGAAGTAAATAGATGCCAGGACTACTGTGTGCTCCATAAACCAACAACTGCCTCCTGGGTGGTTGCTTTTCACATCGTATTGCTCTAATTGGAACGTAATACTAATTTGGTAATCATGGGTCAGTGACTTGTAAGTCATTAATTGGACTTTATTTGTAATTATGTTATAAGTAAGATACATGTGTTAACTCAAGTAGACTCAGTTCTTTAATAAGGCTGTCATTGTTTAAAAGAATTATGCCCCTCCATTGAAATAGAGCAAATTTAAATTTTTAAGACAAATATGATGGTGAGCACACCATTTCTCACTATCTGGAGTAATTGTGATAAATTAAAAAAAAAAATCCAGTCCTTTATAGCGGAACAAAGGGTCATAGTTTCAAGAAGTAAGACACAATACTGTAACAATGCTGTCCTTAACTGGGCAACTCTGGGCCAGTTGATTAATCTTTCGTGAGACTTTGTTTTCAAAACTGCAAGGAAGGTGTGGGAAGTAGCTGTTGTACTGGGTATTGAGGAAATTAATTCATATATTCAACATATAGAACTTAGACCATGCTAAATGTGCAGCTAGTGCTGGCTAAAGGTTGCTATTTTTATTAGCAGAGGTGCAAATGAGGACCACAGGCAAGCAGCCTTCACTGCTAATTCATGCCATTTCCCATTTATACCGTTGAATTAACCAGTGTGAATGGGATTCTTTAATTGTAAGTGCATGTGAATTTCTTTCTCTACAAGAACCTTAAGTCAGGACTTATCTGGCAGCCAGGTAATATATGGGCCTTGGGCAACACCATTCAACATGTGCCTAATTCTGACTAAAACCTGAAAGTCCAATGAGAATCTATGGCTTTTGTCCAGGAGACAGATATGACTTGAGGCTCACAAAGGACAGATTCCACATGTCAGAGTAGGTCTTGGAGGAGATCTTGAAATGGCTCCTTCTTCTAGCCAAATCAGCCAGAGTCTGGGTGATGGGCCAGGGTAAAGCTGCCTAATTCCAACTGTCTGTCCCTTCCATATGGCCCCACTTCTCATTCTTCTGTCTAAGTATTGCATGGTAAACTTCTTGAGAAGGTAGGCCAATCTGGGCATCCTGTCGTCACCCTTGTGTCTAACACGTACATAGGCTCTCTGTACAATCAGGTGGTGAAATGAGTGTACAGTAAATAAAAAGAGATGCAGCTTCCGCCGAGTCTGCTTCCATTAATTGAAGTGGGTCAATCTTAATGGTAACATTACAGAGAACATTAAAGTTTAGAGCAAGCTTCTATTTATGGAATGGGATTTTACGAGAAACTACATACACAAATTGCTCAATTGCAAAGAAATGAGATAAAATACAATAAAACAACATTGCAACTGCACTGGAAACCTTCTCACGGGTTACACAGCAGGCATCGGCTTTTAGCAAACCCCTAACATAGTTTTATGACTATAAACATTGATTTTCATCGCAAGCTTATTAGATGGTGAGATTCTTGAGGACGCAAACCTAAATACTACTTTCGTCCGCAGCCTAGTGGTCAGTGTGGTGTATAGCATGCAGCAAGCACCCAGAGGACTTGGCAGCAACAGGATGGGGTGGGGGAGTGGAGCATAGTAGTAGGGAGTGGGGGAAGGGAGGAAAGAAGGGACGAGCAATCTATGGACATAGCAGAATTGGCTAAATCTTTATTTACTTGATAAATATAACATGAAAATGACTTCAACTATAATTTCACTCAGCAATACAAATTTAAATTTTGAGAAAACTGCAGTGCTTTTAAAAAGTCAGAAAGGACCTGAATTCTGCTCCTAATCTTCCCGTTTACTGACTTTCCAGTCTTGAGGGAGATCGTTTATTTCACCAGGCATCTTTTTCTCGCCTGTGAAATGGAATGTTATCGCCCAGGCTGTTCCCTCACGGGGATGGGGGAGAGAGCTGATCACAGGAAGAGCATTATATCCTGAGGGATTAATAACTTTGCAGAAGGAGGGCGGGATATGTAAAATGCCGGGGCTTTGAGAAGCAGCATTTGAAGTTCCCATTCTTCGAAAACCACTCCTCCGCCTTTGATAATCTACTAGATTCACATAATCTTTCTCTCAAGTGTTGGACCACGGGAACAGTTTCTGCCACAAAACGTATTATTGACGTAGCTCCTTTAAGGCATAGCTCGGGACATCTTTGCTTAATTAAGCAATGATTTATGTAAACCATGTGGTTAATTTCTCCTTTAAGGTAAGCCAGAGGCTGTGTTTCTGTAGCCACTGGACTAGACGTGCCCTAAGGTTCCTCTAGACTATCAAAGTGTTCATTCTATCTATGCTACTGGCTCTCTCCTTAGAGCCTAGGACAAGACCAGTTCATTCACACGGACCTACTGGGTTTTCAGCCTGGAAAGTCCCTCAGCCCAGCAACCTCTTGGCTGTTCCCACTCACCCGCAGAACATAAGGATGTTGTACAAGGTGGGGTCCTCTGGGAACGGCGCCATCTGCTGGAGACACAGCTGTTCGCAGCCGCCGTTGAAACCATCTGAGCAGTCCACTCCGATATGGCGATCATAGCAGCCTGAGCTGTCCTTCATAGGGCTGAGTCCTGAAGGACACTGGCAGAACCAGAAAGAATCCACACAAGAGGGTAAACAGGAGACCCGCGTGCAGTCACGGTCAGACTCCAGGTGAAACTATTACACCTGGGAAGTGATCCATGAATTTCCTTTTGCCCTTTTGTCTCTCTCTCTTTTTTAATCTTTTTGCTTCTCTCTGGGCACAACTCACATTTGCATTAAGGCACTGGCTCTGAAGCAGGCTGGCATGGAGCACTGTGTCAAGACAGAGCAAGTGGAGAGTGCTGCATCCCAATTGGACCTCAGGCTGGCAGCAGAGAGGAAGTGGTGGGCCAGAATTAAAACGCATTAAGCAGGGATTCCTGTGGACTCCCGAAAGCAGTGGTGCCGTTTGAACTCCACATTAGGAGGGCACTTTACCAAATTTGGTACCAGTTGGCGATGCTGGAGAATGGAGTGAACCAGGGCTGCCAGTCTGACGGTAAAGGAGACTTTTTCTGTAGCCTTGGAGAGAAGTGTGATGGCTCTCACAGTGGGGAAATGATCACCTTGATGTCTCAAAGACAATTCATGGAAGCTACACAGCCTACCTAATTGTCTAGCCCAATCTCCAGAACACCCCAGAAGGTGAGCGATAAGAGGAAACTGAGGCACAGCGTTTGACTCCTAAAATCATAGCTGCTCCACGTCAGTCCACACTTGAATCCTTGGCAGATCGGCTGTGGCATCCTGATTGAGTGGCTGTATCGTCTCCTCGTGAAACATCTATTTACCGAACCTGAAGCCTGCGCCATTTTCTCTCACAACCGTCCTGCCCTATCCTCATTCTAGGACACAGGGCAACCCCGATATTGCTTTAGACTCTCCAAGATTCTATTATTTTATTTCATTATTTTTTTCAACCTGGATCCTTATGCTAGTGTAAAGATGTTGTCCATTAATATTAATGCTGATTCTAACAGATGGGGCAGCAGGGGACCATGAAGGCCAGGCTTGAGCAGGTAGAATGGGGTAGAACTGAGAGTGTCTAGATTTGATCCCAAAACTCTGGATTTTGATGACTACAATATGTCTGTCTGTCTGCTGTCCGTCTGTCTATCATCTACCTATTTATCATCTATCAATCTACCTATCTATCTATCCATCCATTCACCTACCCACCGGCCTACCCATCTAATCAATATATCTGCCTGTCTGTCTGTCTGTCTGTCTGTCTGTCTGTCTGTCTGTCTGTCTTTTGCAAGCACACTCCTCCATAACCCAAACGAAACTTGGGCCAGTGTAAGCCATGTCTCCCTTCACTCTCCACTACTTGGCCTCTCTCTCTCTCTCTCTCTCTCTCTCTCTCTCTCTCTCTCTCTCTCCCTCTCCCTCTCCCTCTCCCTCTCCCTCTCCCTCTCCCTCTCCCTCTCTCCCTCCCTCCCTCTCTCTCTCTCCAGGTACCTTGCCTTAGCTTCTGCAGATGTGCAGATACATGTGTCTCTGCAAAGCCACCTCTGCTCCCTCCTGCTCTCCCAGTCAAAGATCACAGCAGGATATGTACTGCTTACTGACTAATTCTGCAATTTCCTAAACAAACGTCCCAACCCCAGGACATGCCAGGCCCCCAGCTTGGTCCATCCCCCCTTTCCCAAGAAGACAGATGGAATACTGAAGGTGGCAGCATTTAAAACCAATTCCGAGGGCTGCCCCCTGCTGAGAACACCCAGATGTTCCCTATAATGGTTATGATGGCAAACAAGCAATTGCAGAAGCAAAGGGTTGCACCCCATGATTTGTTATCACCTACCCCCCTACACACACCCCAAGCTCCTCAGCTACCCAGCTGTTAAGCCAGATGTGTCACCAGAGGGAGCTGGCTTAGGCACCACATGGCTGCCCAGTCTTGATCTGGCTATAGAAACAAAGTGTTACTGGAATTAAATGTCTTGTGCTGATGGCTAGGAGTTGTTCCTCCTACTCTGCCACCCTTTTGTAAAGCTTGTTAGAGGCCATCGAGCAGAATAAAGCCAGTTGTCCTGCTAATACTGCTTTGTGTGATTTCAGTTCTCACACCAGCTAGCTCTAGTAGCCTCCAGCCAGGGCTACCCAGCTTCTCAGCCACCTTGCTTCCTTTCAGAATGCTCCATCATGCAAAATTTTTGAGGAAGACTTCACTGAGTGAAACAGAATGTTCCAGAATTCCATGTCCTGGCATATTCATGCCTTGCCTGGTTCTAATGCCTAGATGACCATGACTGTTCCAAATTGGACCACCTGATGTCCAGAATCTCTTAAAAGATTTGGAGAGAAGAGAACCTTCACTGTCTTGTCCAAGTTGGATACATATATGTATGAAAAAAAATATATTTTTTTTCTTATAAGTAAAGCTAAAAATAATAACCGCAGCTATCACGAATTAGGCAATTCTTTTCGTAGACTATTTTTATCTATTGTATTTATGTAGTCCCAACAACACAGATACTTTATCCTCTCAATTTTGTAGGTGGCTTAGAAAAACAAAGAAACTTGTTTAAGGTCACCATTGGTAGAAAATGATAGAACCGCACTTTGGGCCTAGATCTGTCTGACTCCAATGCTTGTGTGTGTTTCTGACATTCGGCTGCCCACCTGTGATAAAATCTGGATTCCTTGGAAGAAAGCAAGGCAATGTACCAACAATGTGAAACAGCCATGGAGATTTGCATTTGACTATTTTAAACTATTTCTGAAATATATTCTGGCCTCAGTCACAGACTTATAGGTTTTTAGCCTGATATTTTTTTCTATGTTCCTCCTTACACACACACACACACATACACACACACACACACACACACACACACACACACACACCATGTTATTAGTGGAACTATTTTAGCAGGAAATACAGCAAGCTTTCCCAAGTGATGACCTTGAAGATAAAACAAGATCCTCAGTCACTGAGAAAGATGCAATTATCTTTATTGTACTGTAACTAACTTGGGTGGCAGTTCAGAGCATTTTAGAAATATTTCCAAGAAAAAAAAATAATGTTGAAACAAAAAACTGAGATTTCTTTCATAGCTCTCGGTATTTGGAGCACCCATTCCTCACGGAGCGACCAGGAAATAATTTTGGTTTCTCCTGTGTCTTCCTTCTGTTAAGACATTCAAATTTCAGGTTTTCTCAAAATCTTGATCTGACTGCAAAGAGAGGCTACGGTCGACTGTGACTCCACTTACAGAGGTAGCTACAGCCCTATCCAAGGAAGCACTTGTCTATAGTAGTTGCAGTTGCTGCTGTCAAGGCTTGGTGGTTCTCTCCTCCTGGCTGTGGATAATCCTTCCATTTGGGCTTCGAAGGAGAACTATTTACCCAGGCGGGAGCCCCAAGGTCATATATTAACCCTGCTTTGCATAGGTTACTTTTAGCAGTTCCAGGAACTTTATAAACTACAGGTTTAAGAAGAAAACTCCATTTATTAGAGTCATAGTACTCCCCCCACCAGGAAGATCTAATGAATGACCTCATATTTCAGTGACCCCTAAAATACACAAGGTTAATCATCTTTCATGAGATGTTCATGGCTTCTTGACTCATTACTGGTCTAAGGCATAATTTGCTAATGAGATTAAAATGACTTTTCCCCATTCAAATCCTTTTATTTGTCGTCTTCCCCCTCCCCCCCCCTTTCAACCAATGAGTTTTGGTTGATTAATTGCTTAGGAGGCTAAATTGGAGACCACAGACATCTAAGTTCCAGATTACAAAGTAGATACTCTGTTGGCAGATGGATATGAGTGATGGACGCATGAGCATATTCGTGTCTCCTGGGAGCAGAGGGACAGATTTCAGCAGCTGAGCCTGCCTCACCTTACTTGGATGATTCATAAGCCAAGAGACCACATTTCCTACTGGAAATAGTTTTTTTTTTCTCCCTATGTGGCAATCTCATACATTTTGCAAATGATGATTTCCACAATTTCTTGATGGGCTTTGACATGCTGGTTCAAGCCATGCAGGACTTCTCCCAAGGGGAAATGTGCGATGGAGTTGAATTTATATTTCAGGCTACTGTGGTTTTTCTGCCCCCATTTCTCTGGAAACCTCTGAAGTGTGTTCATTTACTTATTGACCTACAGAGAGAAGGAGAGACGCTCACGCCTAATGGTCTCTGCACATCTGTGCACGAACAAAAGTGAGATGACACATGTCATTTGAAGCCATAGTGGGCAGCATGTGGAGGAAGGGTGTCAGGGTCACTGAACAATTCAACATTCATTAGAGTATGATGGTCAGCGGGGGAAGGTCATGTGCTCCATACACAAGAATTCAGGACTGCCAATCCTGCTCCTTGCGTGGTCATAAGATAGTCTACTTATCTCGTTTATTTCAATATCTTACGAAGCAGAAGCACTTGTTGGGTATTCTCTGCACCAGTGTGAGTGTGTGGATGAGGAGGAATCACGGGATTTCCCATTTTCTCTGTTTGTGGTATAGCAGTGCATAGGCCTGGGAAGAAGGAAGGGGCTTAGGAAGATAGATCAGTCAGTAAAGTGATTGCTCACAAGCATGAAGATGTAAATTCACCTTCCCAACACCCATAAGAGTAAAAGCCTAGTCTGTATGGATGCCTGTAATCTTAGCACCAGGGAAATACGCACAGAAGGATTTTGGGGGCTATATGGCTTTTAGCAAGGTTGTCTTATTGAATTCTTTTTTTCCCTTTTTTTTATTGAATATTTTCTTTATTTACATCTCAAATGTTATTCCTTTGTCCAGTTTTCCTCCTTCCCACTGCTTCTGTGAGGGCGTTCCTCCACATACTCCCACTTCCCTGCCCTCAATTCCCCCTACACTGGGGTATCTATCAAGCCTTCATAGGACCAAGGACCTCTCCTCCTATTGATGCCTGACAAGACCATCCTCTGCTACATATGCAGCTGGAGCTTTGTGTTCTCCTTGTTTGATGATTTAATCCCTGGGAGTTCTGGTGAGTCTGGTTGGTGGATATTGCTCTTCCTATGGGGTTACAAACCCCTTATTCCTTCAGCCCTTTCTCTGACACCACCATTGGGGACCCCATGTTCAGTCCAATGGTTGGCTATGAATATCTACCTCTGTATTTATAAGGCTCTGGCAGGGCCTTTCAGGAGACAGGCATATAAGACTCCTTTCAGCATGCACTTCTTGGCATCCACAATAGTGTCAGGGTTTGGTAACTACATAAACAAACTCAAAGAAAAAAAATGCATGATCATTTCATTAGATGCTGAGAAAGCATTTGACAAAATTCAGCATCCTTTCATATTAAAAGTCTTGGAAAGATCAGGAATTCAAGGCCCATACCTAAACATAGTAAAAGCAATATACAGCAAACCAGTAGCCAACATCAAACTGAATGGAGAGAAACTTGAAGCAATCCCACTAAAATCAGGGGCTAGAAAAGGATGCCCACTCTCTCCCTATCTATTCAACATAGTACTTAAAGTTCTAGTTAGGGAAATGAAACAACAAAAGGAGGACAAAGGGATACAATTTGGAAAGGGAGACGTCAAAATATCACTATTTGCAGATGATATGATAGTATACATACGTGATCCCAAAAATTCTACCAGAGAACTCCTAAAGCTGATAAATAACTTCAGCAAAGTGGCTGGATATAAAATTAACTCAAAAAAATCAGTAGCCTTTCTCTACTCAAAGGATAAACAGACTGAGAAAGAAATTAGGGAAATGACACTCTTCACAATAGTCACAAATAATATTACATACCTTGTTGTGACTCTAACCAAGCAAGTGAAAGATCTGTATGACAAGAACTGCAAGTTTCTGAAGAAAGAAATCAAAGAAGATCTCAGAAGATGGAAAGATCTCCCGTGCTCATGGATTGGCAGGATTAATATAATGAAAATGGCCATCTTGCCAAAATCAATCTACAGATTCAATACAATCCCCATCAAAACTCCAAATCAATTCTTTTAGAGTTAGAAAGAGCAATTTGCAAATTCATTTGGAATAACAAAAACTATTCTCAACTGTAAAAAACCTCCTGAGGGAATTACCATCCCTGACCTCAAGCTATATTACAGAGCAATAGTGGAAAAACAAACAAACAAACAAACAACTGCAGGTTACTGGTACAGAGACAGGCAGGAAGATCAATGAAATAGAAATGAATACCCAGAAATGAGGCCACACACATATGGTCACTTGATCTTTGACAAAGGAGCTAAAACCATCCAGTGGAAAAAAAGACAGCATTTTTAACAAACGGTGCTGGTTCATCTGGTGGTCAGCATATGCAAAAATGCAAGTGGACCCATTTTTATCTCCTTGTACAAAGCTCAAGTCTCACTGAATTCTTGAGCTCTAGGTTTAGTGATAGATCTCATCTCAAAGACTAAGTTAGTAATTGATGAAGAAAGATAATTGATGATGTCTCCCCTTGGGAGAAGTCCTACAGGAGCACACACACAAACACACACACACACACACACACACACACACACACACACACACACTGAATTATAAGGAAAACTTCATGAAAACTGGGGCTGGGGTGAGGAGACTGAAGTTCTTTCTGCTACATCTACTTAATTGCCTCTGTCATTAGTCATAGATAGTCCATCCAAATTTGTCTGTGATACTATTATAGGAATATAAGACCATACCACCTTATATAGCAAAAAATACTTTATACATATGATGAAATCAAGGATCTTAAGATGGGGAATAATCTTGTACTATTTAGATTGGCTCAATGTAGTCATAGGAGTTGTTAAATGTAGAAGAAGGATGCAGAATGGAAGAGACATACTATTACACAATAATGGTTAGAAAAGTTCGGTATTGGGCTAGAGAGATGGCTCAGTGGTTAAGAGTACTCACTGCTCTTCTAGAGGTTCTGAGTTCAATTACCAGTAACCACATGGTGGCTTACAGCCATCTGCAATGGGATATGATGCCCCCTCCTGGTGTGACTGAAGACAGTTACAGTGTATTCATATATATATATAAAATGAATTAATAAAAGAAAAAAGACAGGCAGAGAAACAGACAGACATAAAGATACAGTATCTCTGGCTTTAGTTAGAGGTGAACCAATAGACCTCTGAACTGAGAAAAGTGTATAGAATCTAGAAGCTGAAAAGGGTAAAGCAACTGATTATTTCTAAAACCTCCAGAAAGGAATACACCCCTGACTCTCCCTTAATTCCATCCCAGTGAGACCCATCCTAGCTTCTTATGTAGACTTGTAATCTAACACATCTGTATAGCTTTAATCCATTGAATTAAGTGTGATTTATTTCAGCAACAATATGAAGGTGTCTGGTGCAGGAGAATTTAAGGGCAGTGAATAAGGTCTGGCCATCAGTAGTGGGTGATAGCTTTACGCTCTGAGAACCCTCCAGAAGCTTCCATGGCCCCTAGCTGTTGGCGTATAGTCCTATTTTTTAATGGTGTGTTGCGATTTGCATAAGGCTGTGCTTTTCGCAGGTATCTGTCATTGGAGGCTATATAAAAATAGTAATTAACTGGTAGCAATTAACCCCTGGGAGCCGAAGCATAACTGACAGAGCCTTTCTAGGAAGAATGAAGGTGGAGCAGCCCATATGGTCATAACATGAATCCTACCTGTCTGGCTTGAGTTTAAGTTAGAAAAATAAACAATTGCATCTTCTATGAGGTCCATATCTCTGACTCCTTCCCAAGTTCCGGAAGGTCCATCTTGCTCTTGCTCTTGCTTCTCATTCTTTTCTCCTTTCATGAAAATATGTCTTTCTTGGGAAGTCTTTCCATTCAACACAGAGTGCAGGGGTGGGCCAATTTTTAAATGGCAGTGGGTACATTTATTATCTTTGCCTCTGGCCTTCCTTCAGATGACAAAGGACCACTCTGCTAACACAACAAGACTTGGAGACAATATAGATGCCCAGTAGACTCAGGTCAGGCTCAATGTCAGATCCTTAGTCATCTTTTCAGTAGAGTCATAAGCCTCACATGTGCGGCTCTCACAAACTCCACCCTTCTTCACAGAGACCATATGCTTTTAGAGATATGGTGAATGAAATATATCTGCCAATTGGCTTGGCCCCTTTCTCTCTGGGAGCCACGTGGAGTAGTGACTTCAAAGAATTATGCTAATAGAGTTCTGGTATAATTGGGTAACTTTCTGCAGTGGCTCCAATTCTGCAAATGCATATTCATCAGAACTATTCCTGCTAGCTCCGTCTCACAGATTACAATGTGGAGACTAGGAATCCATCAGCACAGCTACATGCCAAGAGAAAGGCCAAGGGTGGCCAAAAGAAGGCACCTGACAGGCAACCCTGGACCCTGGGGAATGGGTCCTGATAGAAAGAAGTAATAGGAGTCAATTCCTGTGTATGGATATTCCTATGAAAACCATATGTGGATGGCTAAGGAGGGTGGGGAAGAGAGGGTCACATAGGTGCATGCTCAGGTCTCAGTACTTAAAACGACTCCAGAAAATAATAAGGAGACTCGAGCCCGGGGCAACCTTGCCAGCGGAGTCGCCTGACACCCGCAAGGGCCCACACAGGATTCCCCACGGGATCCTAAGACCTCTGGTGAGTGGAACACAGCACCGGCCCCAATCCAATCGCGCAGAACCTGAGACTGCGGTACATAGGGAAGCAGACTACCCGGGCCTGACCTGGGGCACAAGCCCCTTCTGCTCCACTCGAGCCCGGGCTACCTTGCCAGCAGAGTCCTGACACCCGCAAGGGCCCACACAGGATTCCACAAGGGATCATAAGACCTCTAGTGAGTGGAACACAACTTCTGCCAGGAGTCCGGTTCGAACACCAGATATCTGGGTACCTTCCCTGCAAGAAGAGACCTTTCCTGCAGAGAATACTCTACCCACTGAAACTAAGGAGAGTGCTACCCTCCCAGGTCTGCTTATAGAAGCTAACAGAGTCACCTGAAGAACAAGCTCTTAACAGAGACAACTATAACAGCTAGCTTCAGAGATTACCAGATGGCGAAAGGCAAATGTAAGAATCCTACTAACAGAAATCAAGACCACTCACCATCATCAGAACGCAGCACTCCCACCCCACCTAGTCCTGGGCACCCCAACACAACCAAAAATCTAGACCCAGATTTAAAAACATTTCTCATGATGATGATAGAGGACATCAAGAAGGACTTTCATAAGTCACTTAAAGAATTACAGGAGAGCACTGCTAAAGAGTTACAGGCCCTTAAAGAAAAGCAGGAAAACACAACCAAACAGGTAGAAGTCCTTAAAGAAAAACAGGAAAACACATCCAAACAGGTAATGGAAATGAACAAAACCATACTAGAACTAAAAAGGGAAGTAGACACAGTAAAGAAAACCCAAAGCGAGGCAAAGCTGGAGATAGAAACCCTAGGAAAGAGATCTGGAACCATAGATGCGAGCATCAGCAACAGAATACAAGAAATGGAAGAGAGAATCTCAGGTGCAGAAGATTCCATAGAGAACATCGACACAACAGTCAAAGAAAATACAAAATGCAACAGGATCCTAACTCAAAACATCCAGGAAATCCAGGACACAATGAGAAGACCAAACCTACGGATAATAGGAATTGATGAGAATGAAGATTTTCAACTTAAAGGGCCAGCTAATATCTTCATCAAAATAATAGAAGAAAACTTCCCAAACATAAAGAAAGAGATGCCCATGATCATACAAGAAGCCTACAGAACTCCAAATAGACTGGACCAGAAAAGAAATTCCTCCCGACACATAATAATCAGAACAACAAATGCACTAAATAAAGATAGAATATTAAAAGCAGTAAGGGAGAAAGGTCAAGTAACATATAAAGGAAGGCCTATCAGAATTACACCAGACTTTTCACCACAGACTATGAAAGCCAGAAGAGCCTGGACAGATGTTATACAGACACTAAGAGAACACAAATGCCAGCCCAGGCTAATATACCCGGCCAAACTCGCAATTACCATAGATGGAGAAACCAAAGTATTCCACGACAAATCCAAATTCACACAATATCTTTACACGAATCCAGCCCTTCAAAGGATAATAACAGAAAAGAAGCAATACAAGGACGGAAATCATGCCCTAGAACAAGCAAGAAAGTAATCCCTCAACAAACCAAAAAGAAGACAGCCACAAGAACAGAATGCCAACTCTAACAACAAAAATAAAAGGAAGCAACAATTACTTTTCCTTAATATCTCTTAATATCAATGGACTCAATTCCCCAGTAAAAAGACATAGACTAACAGACTGGCTACACAAACAGGACCCAACATTCTGCTGCTTACAGGAAACCCATCTCAGGGAAAAAGACAGACACTACCTCAGAGTGAAAGGCTGGAAAACAATTTTCCAAGCAAATGGTCTGAAGAAACAAACTGGAGTACCCATTCTAATATCGGATAAAATCGACTTCCAACCCAAAGTTATCAAAAAAGACAAGGAGGGACACTTCATATTCATCAAAGGTAAAATCCTCCAAGAGGAACTCTCAATTCTGAATATCTACGCTCCAAATGCAAGGGCAGCCACATTCATTAAAGACACTTTAGTAAAGCTCAAAGCACACATTGCACCTCACACAATAATAGTGGGAGACTTCAACACACCACTTTCATCAAGGGACAGATCGTGGAAACAGAAACTAAACAGGGACACAGTGAAACTAACAGAAGTGATGAAACAAATGGACCTGACAGATATCTACAGAACATTTTATCTTAAAACAAAAGGATACACCTTGTTCTCAGCACCTCATGGGACCTTCTCCAAAATTGACCATATAATTGGTCACAAAACAGGCCTCAACAGGTACAAAAATATTGAAATTGTCCCATGTATCCTATCAGACCACCATGGCCTAAGACTGATCTTCAATAACAACATAAATAATGGAAAGCCAACATTCACGTGGAAACTGAACAACACTCTTCTCAATGATACCTTGGTCAAGGAAGGAATAAAGAAAGAAATTAAAGACTTTTTAGAGTTTAATGAAAATGAAGCCACAACGTACCCAAACCTTTGGGACACAATGAAAGCATTTCTAAGAGGGAAACTCATAGCTCTGAGTGCCTCCAAGAAGAAACGGGAGAGAGTACATACTAGCAGCTTGACAACACATCTAAAAGCTCTAGAAAAAAAGGAAGCAAATTCACCCAAGAGGAGTAGACAGCAGGAAATAATCAAACTCAGGGGTGAAATAAACCAAGTGGAAACAAGAAGAACTATTCAAAGAATTAACCAAACGAGGACTTGGTTCTTTGAGAAAATCAACAAGATAGATAAACCCTTAGCTAGACTCACTAAAGGGCACAGGGACAAAATCCTAATTAACAAAATCAGAAATGAAAACGGAGACATAACAACAGATCCTGAAGAAATCCAAAACACCATCAGATCCTTCTACAAAAGGTTATACTCAACAAAACTGGAAAACCTGGACGAAATGGACAAATTTCTGGACAGATACCAGGTACCAAAGTTGAGTCAGGATCAAGTTGACCATCTAAACAGTCCCATATCACCTAAAGAAATAGAAGCAGTTATTAATAGTCTCCCAGCCAAAAAAAGCCCAGGACCAGACGGGTTTAGTGCAGAGTTCTATCAGACCTTCAAGATCTAATTCCAGTTCTGCACAAACTATTTCACAAAATAGAAGTAGAAGGTACTCTACCCAACTCATTTTATGAAGCCACTATTACTCTGATACCTAAACCACAGAAAGACCCAACAAAGATAGAGAACTTCAGACCAATTTCTCTTATGAATATCGATGCAAAAATCCTCAATAAAATTCTTGCTAACCGAATCCAAGAACACATTAAAGCAATCATCCATCCTGACCAAGTAGGTTTTATTCCAGGAATGCAGGAATGGTTTAATATACGAAAATCCATCAATGTAATCCATTATATAAACAAACTCAAAGACAAAAACCACATGATCATCTCGTTAGATGCAGAAAAAGCATTTGACAAGATCCCACACCCATTCATGATAAAAGATTTGGAAAGATCAGGAATTCAAGGCCCATACCTAAACATGATAAAAGCAATCTACAGCAAACCAGTAGCCAACATCAAAGTAAATGGAGAGAAGCTGGAAGCAATCCCACTAAAATCAGGGACTAGAAAAGGCTGCCCACTTTCTCCCTACCTTTACAACATAGTACTTGAAGTATTAGCCAGAGCAATTCGACAACAAAAGGAGATCAAGGGGATACAAATTGGAAAAGAGGAAGTCAAAATATCACTTTTTGCAGATGATATGATAGTATATATAAGTGATCCTAAAAATTCTACCAGAGAACTCCTAAACCTGATAAACAGCTTCGGTGAAGTAGCTGGATATAAAATAAACTCAAATAAGTCAATGGCCTTTCTCTATACAAAGAATAAACAGGCTGAGAAAGAAATTAGGAAACAACACCCTTCTCAATAGTCACAAATAATATAAAATATCCTGGCATGACTCTAACTAAGGAAGTGAAAGATCTGTATGATAAAAACTTCAAATCTCTGAAGAAAGAAATTAAAGAAGATCTCAGAAGATGGAAAGATCTCCCATGCTCATGGATTGGCAGGATAAACATTGTAAAAATGGCTATCTTGCCAAAAGCAATCTACAGATTCAATGCAATCCCCATCAAAATTCCAACTCAATTCTTCAACGAATTAGAAGGAGCAATTTGCAAATTCATCTGGAATAACATAAAACCTAGGATTGCAAAAAGTCTTCTCAAGGATAAAAGAACCTCTGGTGGAATCACCATGCCTGACCTAAAGCTTTACTACAGAGCAATTGTGATAAAAACTGCATGGTACTGGTATAGAGACAGACAAGTAGACCAATGGAATAGAATTGAAGACCCAGAAATGAACCCACACACCTATGGTCACTTGATCTTCGACAAGGGAGCTAAAACCATCCAGTGGAAGAAAGACAGCATTTTCAACAAATGGTGCTGGCACAACTGGTTGTTATCATGTAGAAGAATGCGAATCGATCCATACTTATCTCCTTGTACTAAGGTCAAATCTAAGTGGATCAAGGAACTTCACATACAACCAGAGACACTGAAACTTATAGAGGAGAAAGTGGGGAAAAGCCTTGAAGATATGGGCACAGGGGAAAAATTCCTGAACAGAACAGCAATGGCTTGTGCTGTAAGATCGAGAATTGACAAATGGGACCTAATGAAACTCCAAAGTTTCTGCAAGGCAAAAGACACCATCAATAAGACAAAAAGACCACCAACAGATTGGGAAAGGATCTTTACCTATCCTAAATCAGATAGGGGACTAATATCCAACATATATAAAGAACTCAAGAAGGTGGACTTCAGAAAATCAAATAACCCCATTAAAAAATGGGGCTTAGAACTGAACGAAGAATTCTCACCTGAGGAATACCGAATGGCAGAGAAGCACCTGAAAAAATGTTCAACATCCTTAATCATCAGGGAAATGCAAATCAAAACAACCCTGAGATTCCATCTCACACCAGTCAGAATGGCTAAGATCAAAATTTCAGGTGACAGCAGATGCTGGTGTGGATGTGGAGAAAGAGGAACACTCCTCCATTGTTGGTGGGATTGCAGGCTTGTACAACCACTCTGGAAATCAGTCTGGCGGTTCCTCAGAAAATTGGACATAGTACTACCGGAGGATCCAGCAATACCTCTTCTGGGCATATATCCAGAAGATACCCCAACTGGTAAGAAGGACACATGCTCCACTATGTTCATAGCAGCCTTATTTATAATAGCCAGAAGCTGGAAAGAACCCAGATGCCCCTCAACAGAGGAATGGATACAGAAAATGTGGTACATCTACACAATGGAGTACTACTCAGCTATTAAAAAGAATGAATTTATGAAATTCCTAGCCAAATGGATGGACCTGGAGGGCATCATCCTGAGTGAGGTAACACATTCACAAAGGAACTCACACAATATGTACTCACTGATAAGTGGATATTAGCCCCAAACCTAGGATACCCAAGATATAAGATACAATTTGCTAAACACATGAAACTCAAGAAGAATGAAGACTGAAGTGTGGACACTATGCCCCTCCTTAGAATTGGGAACAAAACACCCATGGAAGGAGTTACAGAGACAAAGTTTGGAGCTGAGATGAAAGGATGGACCATGTAGAGACTGCCATATCCAGGGATCCACCCCATAATCAGCGTCCAAATGCTGACACCATTGCGTACACTAGCAAGATTTTATAGAAAGGTCCCAGATGTAGCTGTCTCTTGTGAGACTATGCCGGGGCCTAGCAAACACAGAAGTGGATGCTCACAGTCAGCTAATGGATGGATCACAGGGCTCCCAATGGAGGAGCTAGAGAAAGAACCCAAGGAGCTAAAGGGATCTGCAACCCTATAGGTGGAACAACATTATGAACTAACCAGTACCCCGGAGCTCTAGACTCTAGCTGCATATGTATCAAAAGATGGCCTAGTCAGCCATCACTGGAAAGAGAGGCCCATTGGACACACAAACTTTATATGCCCCAGTACAGGGGAACGCCAGGTCCAAAAAGGGGGAGTGGGTGGGTAGGGGAGTGGGGGTGGGTCGGTACGGGGGACTTTTGGTATAGCATTGGAAATGTAAATGAGCTAAATACCTAATAAAAAAATGGAAAAAAAAAAAGAAAGACAAACATTGAAAAAAAAGAAAAGAAAATAATAAGGAATGAAAGATTGGAATTCTAGATAAAGGAAAGCAGGCTAGATGGTAAAAGAGAATAAAACCAAAAGTACCTCATCTGGAGCCTAACAGTGAAATTTTCATCTGAGAAACTCGTGTAGGTGGAACTTGCCAAAGGAGGAGAGCACCAAGGGGCATCAGCTCACCTCCTGGCTGCACAAGGAAGCTATGAACTAACCATTACTATCTTTATATTTTGAAATATTTGGAATTTTCCCAAGTGCCTCCACACGTTCTTTTCTGTCTTCTTTAGGTACCTGACAGATTATCTTACCTGACCCATAACTTTATCTCTCCTTTGATTTTTTTTCCATGTCCCCTTTTTTCTAAGCTAAGCCAGACTTCTCCTGGCTGCAGCTGAGTTGGTGCCAGCTTAGTGACTACACCCTGGACACCAAATAGACATTCATCATTGACACTAAAGAGCTCCCTGAATGGAACAGATGCTCAGAATTGAGTAAGAAGGAGGGTGAAAGATGGTGTTGGCTCTGTATCCTCACAGCTTCCCATGCTCTGAGTCCTCTCCCACATCTCAGCTGTCAGAATGGGAAGTTAAATGGGGCACCATATCCTCCCCAGGGCTGGGAGTTCCTGGTCCTTTCTCCCAACTCAACATTGCAGAACTGCACATCTCAATGAGTATTCCCTACCTCCCCTGTTTCACTTTGAACATCTACCCTGACATCCTGCCCTGACCCAGTCTCTCTCCCTTCTTTGAGATTGCATGATTCTCCCCTATAAACTTCAAATGAAGATAGGACTTTTAGAGATGACTGTGTTATGGGGAATAGTAATGCCCAACATAGAGGAACCAGCATCCAATGGCTTCATTATCTCTAGCCTCCCTTTAACTTCCTGGTCCAGTACTGTCTTCAGTTCCATAACCTGGGAGATGGCAAATGTGTCCTACCCCTAAAAGTCTTACTGCTTAACAACATCACCTGTTTTTTTTTTTTTTTAATCTAAGTTTATAGATCTGAAAGCAAAAAAACCAGAAGTCAACTTTTTAAAGAAACAGGGTTCCTTGATGTAATATTTCCACCTGACATTGTTGTTGTTTTGTTTTTGGTTTTGTTTTATTTTGTTTTGTTTCTTAGACAGGAGCCCTGGCTAGCCTAGAACTCATTATGTAGAGCAGATCTGCCACAGTCTCAAAGATGCTTGCCTCTAAAGAGGAAGCTGGAGAGGTCAGCATGGGTTCTGGCAACTGTTGTTGTTGTTAGCCTTAACCTTTAACAGCTGAGCCATCTCTCTAACCCCCCATCACATTTTGGTTATGTTTTTCCTTAGCGTTTCTATCACAACTTATCTACCTTTGGGTGGCTTTCTCCTAAAATTTTCTATTAGCTTGGAGCCAATGCCATTTGTTGAAGCAATTGATTAGCTTTCAAATAGCTCTTACCAACTGTCTTGTAAGACTTTACTATTCAATCTATGGAATTTCCTCTAGAAAGGTCTAGAACACCTTGTTGTTGCAGGATATTTGATCACACTGTGACCCCCTAGCTTGTGTTATTTACTGGAAAAACCTGTCTTGTGGTGTGATTCAACCTTAGCACACACCTTTAATCCCAGAGCTTTCTGTTTACTATAAACAGGATTAAGTAAAGTTGACTTTAGGTAAAGAGGCAGAGCAAGCAACCAGTTGACAGGGGATGAACTTAAGAAAAAAAAAAAGAGCATGAGAGGAAATCAGGCGGAATGATAGAGACACACACAGGAAGTAGAAAGGAAGAACATTCAGTGTGGGGAGTGGGGTGGGGTTGAGAAGACTTGGAGGAGAATTTCCTTTCGGGATGTCCACTAAGGAGGAAGGTCAGCTGATTGCTTCTCTGAGCTAGTGGACTTTCACCAAAGCATCTGGCTCCCAAGTCTTTATTAATAGAATCAAACAATTGAGATTTCGTTTCAAAAGAAAACAAAAAAATACCACCACCTAGTAGTGCTCTGTGAAGACTCCCTGATGGACTGATTTTAACTCCCCATTCCTATCAAGAGAAAAAAAATCTTAATTTAGACTAGATGGTGGTCACAGCTGGCTACTACACGGATTTGCTTCTGCATGATTATATCACGTGTTATTTCCCCGCCCCCACCCCCAGGGACCCTCTATAATGGAAAAAAGAACATACCACACAACCAGTAGAGTCCAACTTGCGATCTGAAATGCAGCGAAAATTCTTACTGCAGCCTCCGTTATCTTTGCTGCAATCACGCACTGGCCCAAAGGAGTCTAATAGGACCTCCAGGCTGTCAAAGGATGATGATGTCATCAGCTCCTCTCTGTATGAAGAAGCAATGGAGGTATCAAGGGATTCCAAAAGCCACAAGTGTTCCTATATTCCATGTTCTGATCTGGTCTCCTTTTTCTGGTCTCACTCTCTTTTATAAAAAAAAATTGAAGATTAGCTATACTCAAAGTGTTGAACTAACAAATCATGGGCATTGGCCATATCTGGGAACTGAGCCAAATGCTATAATGCCTGGTCAAAGAAGGAGATCTGAACATAGGCAAGGAAATTAACATTTTATTGCCTGTCAGTCCTTGAGGTTTGTGGGAAGTGCTTACAAACTCTAATTTTATGTCCTCTTCCAGTGAATGAGCCTTGGGTTATGCAATATTGACCCAGATCAAGAGCAGACTCTGGCTGTGTATATAGAGAAATTGAAGGCAGCTTGCCAAGTTCAGCTTGCTCTACCTCTACCTCCCCTAGTTTTGGTACCTTCAGGTGGTTTCTCATTTCACCTCCCAAGCCACCCTGAAGCGAGACTCACCTGACCTCTACAGCATCTTCCATCACAGTCATATCCGTCTTACACTTTGCTGATGGATTGATGGCTAGTTCGGCTGGTGGAATCACAAAGCTCTTACTGAGGGGTAACCACATGCCTTCCCCGAGGGTATAGGTGAATCTGCATGGACACACACACACCAGGTGGTTACAGCTGGGCATAACTGCCCACTAGTGTTCTGTCACTAGCTGCCTCCTCTTCAGCCTTCATGAATCTATAAGTATGCACATACCAGGTGATGCTACAGGGACCCACACACAGGTAGTTATGGTATTACATAGCAATTACACCAGAGGATGTAGAACTCTGTCACTACATCCTCCTTTCTCATCTTCCTCATCCCTTGAAGTGCTCTTCCGTTGGGTGAGACCTTGTCCCCAGCAGGGACAGCATGGCCGAGTCAGAGAATGGCAGAGAGACCTCATCCTTCTCACAGCACCAAAGAGCAGAAGATTTGATCATAGGACCCATTTGTCCATTAGAAATGGCTTTTATCAAGTCATCAAAAGGGAGTCTCAGAATATTTTCAGCTTTGAATTTGGGAATCCCTTGTGTTAAGTCATACAAAATTTGGAAGCAGTTTAATTGAGATGAGATGCTGGCTACCCCTATCCTCATCCTGGATCTGTATAACTTGCAGTGGCAGCCAGAGTTTCTCCCTGAAAAGGAAGAAGTTTCCCTTTTCCAGCTTATGTGTGACAGGACGGAAGTAACTGAAGTCAGGGGCCTCCAGGGGTGAGAATAGAGAGATGAGCAAACGAACAAAACAGGCCCAGATTTATCTTCTGCACGCCTACCCACACCCTGAGCTAACAAATGATAACCCATGGGATACTGGGAAGACTTTTTAAAAAATGTATTCTTATAACAAGTGCTAAAAGGAATAAAAGAATCAATCAGCATTTCAAGGGAGAGCTTAAGGAGACCAGGAGAGATTATTTGTTTGTTTATTCATTCATCTCATCTCAAAGACATTAAAATGCTCTGTATTCACAGTAAAAAATAATAGTCTCGGGGATAAAAGCCAATGTGGGTGGAATATCACAAGGCGGTGGCAGCCTAGCATCTCCTCCCAATTTGATGTGGCGGGAGGAACGATGGAAGGATATGTGCAATTAAGCAGAACCTCTGCACCAGCTCTGTCAGCATGCTGGTCACAGCCACATCCCAAGCCCTGCTCAGCTCTCCCCTAGCCCACACGGTCTTCTCTGCTCTCTGCATTGCCTGAAATGTTGGGAAATCAGACTAGTGCCTTTGTGTTTGTTTGTTTGTTTGTTTTAAATGAAGTGTGTAGCCCCAGCCAGAGTGCTGGCCACAGAGCCAATGCACAGCTATGTGTTTTCTTCCCATGACCTGAATGACAGTTCTTGCCATCGGAGCTGCTGAAAGAGAAGATCCGTTCCAGCTTCAGCACAGAGGATTATGGGAGAGAGGCAGGTGGCCTGATTTGGAGCTATTTCTTCCATTTCGATATTGTTGTTTCTTAGTCCTCCATGCCTCTGAATCCTCTCCACTTCTGAGGAAACTCTGAGATGCTCTAAATCTGTAGGAGGCTCTCAGATCTTCCTGCCTCTTCCTATGAGGCAGCAGTCAAGCCTAGGACTTGGCAGGTGGTACAAAAGACTATTGCTCTATTCACTAGGAAATCAATCAGTAATATTTATTGAAGGCACAGCAGCACACTTACACACACACACACACACACACACACACACACACACACACACACACACACATCATTTGGCAATATGGCAACACCAGGCTGATCTGAGATGCCCTGAGTCTGGGAGTTAAGGATAAATGTGGGTTGAAATAAATAAAATAAATGACCTTCAGGCATTTATATGATTTCATCAAGGACATTCTTGAGGTGGACATGTATACCAGGCAGCTTGGACAAGGACAATACTAACACATACCATTTCAGAAGAACAACCACAAGTTTGAATGGCATCAGGAGTAATGTGGTTCATTGGACATTGGCTTTGTCTTCTATTTTGATTTGAAAATAATTTTACTTGAATAATGTAACAAGGTTTAAGAAATAGTTGGCAGTTGTGTTACATTTGTGATGGTTAATTATTTTTATGGAAGAATGGGGTTCCTGTCTAACCATCTCACAGTGTTCCAAGTGGGGGGGGGCATCTATAACTTGCCCCAACTTAAACTATTTAACACATTTCCGTGTGTGAAAAGTTGAAGAATCTGAATGTGCCACTGTCATCACATCTTTAGCTTTTTCTGGCCCCAACCCTGCTTTGTGTTTTTGTTCCCTCCATACCATATGATGGCAGCTCCTGAAATCTTTACTCTTTTAATCACATTACTTTTGATTCTATTACTATTTCTTTCTAGATTCTATTTTCTCTTTTCTTTACCTGAGCTGAGTCAATTAGACAATCCTTCGCCATCATAAAGCCTTCCAGAAAGTGTCCTAGAAGGCTGATCTTTAATACTTAGGCAGAGAAAAGGGACTCTTCTCTCTCTACGTTACAGAATCTCTGCTGCAGTTCATGCATGGAATTGTGCCTGGCAGTTTTTCCAGGTTCACCATCACTGAGCAGAAAGTGTGTCCTTGGGTAGCAGAGGAAGATGAACACAACTCCTAGACTAAGGGAGTCATTCCACAAATAGTCATTAAATAATCAATAGGATATTTTGTTTCCTTCATTTTCAATAGTGTCTGGATGACATACCCTCAAATGTTCAAATTTAAAGAATGCCTTGGCGAAGCTAATCCTTCCTGGTAAACAGGATGTGAGCTAACCTTTGAGTTTTGATGGATCTAGTGACCAAGACATTATTTTTCCATGAGAAGAAGAACTGCAAAACAATGGTCTGTGCTAGGGTCAAGGTGAAACCCAGTAGGCAAAGGCAAGTTTGATATGGAATGAAACTAACATGTATTGAAAAATCTCAAAAACAAAAGAGAAAGGAAGAAAGAAAGAAAGAAAGAAAGAAAGAAAGAAAGAAAGAAAGAAAGAAAGAAAGAAAGAGAGAGAGGGGGAGAGAAAGAAAGAAAGAAAGAAAGAGAGAAAAAGAGAGAGAAAAAGAAAGAAAGAAAGAAAGAAAGAAAGAAAGAAAGAAAGAAAGAAAGAAAGAGAGAGAGAGAGAAAGAAAGAAAGGAGAAAAGTCACTTTTCAGAGCTCCTGATTTATTCTCAAGACAGCCCTCCCAAGTAAGTACTTTGGCCCCATTTTACCAATACAGCATCTAATGCTATGAAGCTATCAGTGACCTTCTGAAGGTCAACCCTTTGTAGGAAAGAAAGATGGAGTTTTTCAGGTATGGATCCCAGCAGCTTGTCAGCCCATGCTGACTTGTGCATATGAATTTCTAAAAGTTTCTTTCATCTGCAGAATGTACTGAACAACTCCAAAAACCAAATATAGACTAAGCTGTTGGAAAAAAAAAAAAAAAGCTGTGTCCTGAAATCTCATCTGTCCCTCATTCATGCAAATTTGTCAGGAATGACTTTTAAAACACCAGCCAGTGGAAGCTAGGCAAGCATCTGGATTGCTCTCCCACGTTGGTTCTCTAGAGACAGCTGGGAGTGACCACTGCTGGTGAGGACTCAGCCTTATGCTTCACAGTCCTCTTGAAACCCAGATAGAAATTTCTGTCCAGAGGCAAACCCTCATTTTCCAGTGTCAGATAGAATAAGCCTGCTGTCTCTCTAGCTTTGGTGCAAAATACAATGTGGGGAAACATAATAGCTCTTGATTTGGCATCTCCACCCTTCCCTAGGTTAGGTTTTTCTGGGTCAAGAAGAAGGTATTCTCAGGGACACCATACACATTTGAAGAGAAGGTCTCTCTCTCTCTCTCTCTCTCTCTCTCTCTCTCTCTCTCTCTCTCTCTCACACACACACACACACACACACAGAGAGAGAGAGAGAGAGAGAGAGAGAGAGAGAGAGTCCAGTGGACTGGGTGACTCTTCACACTGAGTCACTATAAGAATGTCTTTGATGTGAAAACTCAGCTGGCTGAATCAGGACCCTTTTGGGATTGGTGGTTTTCAAAGTGGGGTTCACCATCCATATCTTTTCCTAGTCTGATTTCAAGAGCTTGGGAGATATCTAAATTGAGTACCTATATATAGCTACCAAAGGCCTACTATATTTTCAAAACTATATCCAATCTTTAAAGCTCTGTATGCAACATCTTTCCTCCAAAAAACAACCACCTCATTCAGAAGCAAGTAGCTAAGTTAAAAATAAATATGAGATAAATTTATTGACAATTAATTACTGTGGTCATTCATTGTGAATCAGTAGAGTAAAGTTTTATAGCAATGTTTCTCAACATGGCTGTAGATGAAGTTTACCATGATATGTTCCTGAGCATAACTCCCAGAACTTTTGAATAAACTGGTTTGTAGAGCCTGGGAATTATCACATAGGGTCAGAGATAAAAGGTCACCTCTTGGATGAGTCTGGAAACTTAAAGGCAGGAAGCCTCTTTATCAAGCCTATCAAGATCATGCCTACAGCATCTGAAATCATGCATTGAAATGATGGATGCTCAAGAGATTACAGATATGGAGATATGATCAGGACCATGGAAATGTTCAATGTTTATATTATGAGGAAAAGATTCAATCTTACTGAGTGACTAGAGTATGAGAAAATATTGAATATAGTGGATTGGGTACCGTAGAAGGTAGATTTGACCACAAATAGAAAATTTCATAGGAAAATAACAACTTATTTAACAGGTGAATATCAACACTCAATGGCAGAAAGATTTGAATGCCAGAATTTTAGTTCTATTTCACAGGTGAGAGAAATATGCAGTGGCTTGAAATTGATGAGAATAAAATTATGAATTAGTACAACAGCAAATAAATAACCTATTTTCCCCACTGACCAGATCAAACTTTTCCTGGAATTGCCACTGGTCAATGGTTGACTTAGACGCGAGAATGGTTTTAATTTAAAAGTGATTCAAAGCAAGTGAAGCAAACCTATTGTATTCATTTGAGAATAGGGTCATTGTCATGTTAGGGACCAAAATTGTTAATAACATATTGATCATCCCACTGGCTCCTGAGGTGGTGAAGTCATGGATTAAAGCACACACCTGCTCCCTCTGTAGTTCATGGCTGTTGTATCCACTCGGCAGCCAGTACAAGCTTAAAAAATATGATGCTTGTGGAGTTGGAACATTTTCATATGCAAGTTCTGATCTAATAGAGATCAGAACTTTAACCAGAACCTTTGGTCACTAGTGTTAACTTTAAATTTGTAGAAAACGGAGAACTTATCTATGCTAATCAATAAAATTTCTCCTGATTTCCCCTTACCTCATTTGTGTTACCTACAATGGTCCTGGAAGTTGAGCAATAAGAAAATGAAGGGCAAGTCATCCAAACAAAAAAATCATTGTCAGAAAATTTAAGACCAAGGAATATTGTTGATTTCTCATAGAGCACCCACATTCAAAAGCAGACTGTAGCCAGTGTCATGAACTTGACCTAACCTGCTCTGGTCTGGAGACTGGAGGGTAAGGAAAGGCCATGTATGGAAGTGGTTATGTAAATGTGAACTGTGATTGTGTCCGTCCTAACTCATGAAGGCAAATGGCACAAGCTGCATGTATGTGGTAATGGGCTCAACGATGCAGATACAGGGGCAAAATCAACACACGAGTCCATGTGACTGACAGCAAAGGGGTCAGAAAAGGTAGCGTTAAAGGATCCTCAGGCAGCTGTGTTACTGCGGTAACAAAGAAACAAGTTTTCCACCTGGCCTCCGTGGCTCTCCATCCCTGTAGCAATGGCATGCAGGGACTGAGGTCATTCTTGGGGACAATCTCCCCCGTGAAGGTCTGTTCAATTCCTCCAAATGTGGGCTTGCTCATAGAAGAAGACAAACGTCTGTGCTGCTAGGCCAAACAACGCAATCTCTGACTCTAAGTAGGTACGTGGTAAATGTGTGTTAAGTGAAGGACAAACTGACTACCAGAATGAACAATAAGATCTAAATTGGAAATAAGCTTATGTTCCAGAAAAGGCCTGGTGTGAATTAAATTTTATGAAAATTCAATAGTTCATGGCTGGTACCCAAATTCCCCCTTCGCTTGTGAGTCTTTCTAATATGTGCTATTTATTACCAGATATGCAGGTAGAAATTGGGAGGGACTAGAATCATCAAATTTGATCAGGAGGGTAATAGATAAAAGAAAATAATAATGAGGTAGAGTTTAGAATAGAGGGAGGCAGGGGCGGGAGAGATTAATTTTGAACAACTTAAGACTCTATGAAGAAGGTGCAAATTAGATGTAAAGTGGAGAGGCAGGAACTGACATTAATTGCCTGTTCTGTGCCAGATTTTGTGCTGGGACTTTCCCTGTATTATCTCACATATCCTTCACAATAATCCAGCCAGGCATGTAATATAGCCCATTTAACAAATGGGGAAACTGGAGGATCTGAGAGTTTAAGCCCTTTACTGAGGATCCCTGAGCTGGCAAGGAATGGAACCGGACTCAAACAGAATCCGTCTGATTTCGCAGTACCCGGTGCTGCTGCTGGGGTACGATTTGAGTCAAGTACATCTGTTTTAAGTAGGCAGAGCATGTCTGAGTGTTTCCTGTGTTCACCACTCTGAAGGTTCAGTGCGAGGTGGAGTTCCTGGACAAACACCAGCACATCGCTGGCCATGAACTTACCTGAATATCTTATCAGAGGGTTGCTCTCCCAAAACCAGGTCAAAGCCTCGCTGAAATATCGTGTAAGGCCAAGGCCTAAAAGGAGAAACATCATTCAATTAAAGTCCACTCAGCAAACACTGTCTTCAAGTCAGCTATCATGGTAGACCCTAAAGACCCCAAAATGAAGAGCACAAGAGCACATATTCCCAGACCTCAAGAAGCTCACTAAGGAGAGCATATGTACAACCATGAAGCCAGGAAAGGAGCCAAAAACAAGGTTAGTATAAAAACTACTGAACTACCAAGAAAGCAGAAATTAATAGACAGGGCATTGCTACTATATAGAGCAAAATGGGACTCAGCCATATCTTACACTCTTTCTGTTGTACATTCACAGAAATCTATGCTTGCCCTACTTAAAGAAGTTGGGGAAGGGCATAATATCTCTAACAAGTCCAATTCTTTGAAACTAGGCATTTCTGGATTCAAAATCTGCTCTACTATAGAGCCAGCCATTTGAGTAAGGGAGGTAGTTCCCTTGTTCATTCTATTTCCTTTTTTTTGTTTGTTTGTTTGTTTGTTTGTTTTTTAAATGGGTTAACAACAGCAACTTTGCAGACCCTCATGAAGATTAAGCAAAAATTTTAGGTCAAGGGCCATAGCATAGGCCAGAGTCTTCTGTGTTTCTTGTCCCTACTTTAAAGGACGTGAGGTTTCTTAGTGTTTGAGATATTCCAGATGTATCCAAACATTTTAATGCCACTCATATAAACAGAAGCAATTAGTTCTTTTCGAGTTATTATGGTAGCAACATCTGGGCATTGGCAAGCATTCCAGAAAGTGGAAAAATAACTCTTTAAACAATGTGTATCCTTTTACTGGCTCAGACATGGGAGCCCCAAATGAGTCATTCATTCAAACAAGTTTTAGTAAGCCTAGAACTTGGGCTATTGTGTACACTGGTTGGACTTAGTCTTTCAATTATGGAACATAATTATGGAACAGTCTCATAAAGAGTCCAATTACTGAGAATTTATTTTGGTTGTTCTTTGTTTCCTGGGGCCTACAAAAAGTCAGAGAATATGTTATTATCATTATTTGGGGCTAAGTCTAGTATTAAGCATTAACTCTATGGTTGCCAGTGGAAGGCTCATCACCTAGGAGATAGAATTGAGAGAAATGTAAAGAAGTGTTCTTGAATAACACACTTATAGTTGAACAGCAGAACTGACATTTAAAAGGTAGGATGACTGGGATACTGCAGTGCCCAAGACTGATTTGCATAGCATAAAATGCCCCACCCCCCCGTTCTATAAGCTCTTAAATGTCATATGGTCACTTGCTTAAATGTTTAAAACACTATTTATAAATCTGAGTGCAATAGCTAACTCCAATTACATATAAACACAAAGCAGCTTATGCAGCTTTAATACAAGATCCATCTCGGGTGTGTAGTTATTGTGTCGATTGGGAACTTGTACATTGTATAGTCACTGATTCATAAATACAACATATACTGATTTAAATTTATTTTATTTTGTTATTTTTGAGACTGGGGCTAATGCAGCCCAGGATGGCCTCAAACTCACTTTATAGTTGAAGGTAGCTTCAACATCTTGATTCTCTTGCTGCTGCCTATGAAATGTTAGGAGTACTATAATGTTCCATTACACCAGATACAAAATAGCACATCCCCATTAATCTCCATTGCTCTTACTATATTCACATATTTATCATGCTTCACATTCGGTAAATTGTACTATGTTCAAATGTCTGCAGTGTACTTTTTTGTACTGTAATAGGGTATTTTTATGTTAAAAACAGTTATTATACCACAATAAATTACCTTCCTATTATTTCTCACTTAATTACTACTAAAATATTCTATTTACTTGTAGAGATTTTGTATGCACAGCTTGTATTATTTACAAAATTAAAGGAAAATTAAAGAAACTTTTAAATGGTTGTTATAAGATGTGTTGTTGGGCTAAATCATGCTAAGAATCACCAACTTAACCTAACCAGTTAAACTATTACAGCCACAGGAAAGCCCATGGTTTGCAGCAAGAGGAAGTGGGGGCCATTAGAACTATATAAGGGAAGATATAGGACAAATGTACTCATTTTTATGCTTACTATTTATGAATACTTTCTTCCTAGGATTCAATTTAGAACTCTCCGAGGCTTCAAAAGTACCCAGAACTGCAAAATAAATAGCCCCCAAATCAAAGAAACAGTTTCCCCTAAACAGATGCTAGCCATGTTTGCTGTCTTCATCAGACATGGGTATAGAACGGTGTTTCAATCTGCTCCTGTTTGGCTGGACAGTAAGTGATGTCTCCTTAGCACTACAAAATATGAACCAATTCAATAACAGACGGCCCAGGCAATTCCAAATACTAGAACAATTAAAAATAAAGAAAAGAGACTTGCTGTTCCATTTCCCCTTCTTGAGGATACTATCATATTCACTTACTATTGTTTAGTCATTTTAAATAACACACATTTTCCCTCCAAGTCTTTTCTAGATTCAAAACTAGTACAGTGTGGAATCGGAGTAAATTCTTCAGTAATTCCCTATAATTTGTACACACACACTCACACATACACATATACACCCATGTATTTAAGACTCAGTCAATCAACTTGGAAATACTTAAGCAGATATATACATGTTGCTCAGCGAAAGTAGAAAGAAGTCCCAGCTTTTTCTCAATCAAAAGCAAAAGCAACTCATTTAGGGAGGGCTCAGATCGACAATATAGACTCCTCCACCTCCACCCCCACCCCTGCATGCTCACATTTAGACATAGGAGGGAAGAGAGCTTGGTACATAGGTTCTGGAGTGAGTCTGCTTGATTTAAATTCCAGGACACCAACAATACCTATAGTGACCTTGGACAAGTTCCTTAACCATTCCACATCCCTATGTCCTCATCTGCGAAATGAGGGTAAAGGCAGTGGCTGTGTCTACCTGGTAAGGTAGTTCTATTTCCCCATTTCTAGAGCTGTGGTTCTCAACATGTAGGTTGTGACCACTCCCCTTCCTTGGGGGTCCCATATCAGATGCTCTGTATATGAGATATTTACATTATGATGCATAGCAATAGCAAAATTACAGTTATAAAGTGGCAACAAAATAATGTTATGGTTGGAGATCACCTCAACATGAGGAACTGTATTAAAGGCTGCAGCATTAGGAAGA
This sequence comes from Mus musculus, assembly GCF_000001635.26. NCBI lineage: Eukaryota > Metazoa > Chordata > Mammalia > Rodentia > Muridae > Mus > Mus musculus. The sequence continues at coordinate 158,569,839 of NC_000067.6, read as the reverse complement.
CTGGGAACCACTGCTGTAGAGGAAGGTATGTCTTGCCCCAAGATACAATGCAATGCCAGCACAGGCTATATATGTAAGTCAGATTGTAGATACATTTGAGTAGGGGAAAGCCAAAGGCCCCACTCAGGGATTCTAACTGTTAAGTATTGACACTAATCACCAAGAGACATGGAAGAGAACATCATAGAATTGTTGAAGAATTCAGGAAGTTGCAGATCACACCAGCAAAGGAACAAAAAGAAACATTTATTTTGCTCCCTATTAATCAGAGATGATCTGCCAAAGATGGGGATTCTAAGTCGATATATTTACTAAGTATTTCTGGAGGCCTATTGTGTGTTGCCTGTGGTACTAGGCAACAGGGCTTGGAATAAGAAGATTCTTGCTCTCCAGGGGATTAACAGTCTTTCTGAAGAAACTCATGTCCACTTAAATAAATAGAAGAGAATGTTAACATGAGGGGTGGAGTTATAGGAAGCAGGCTCCACCTATACTGGCTGTAGATCCACCATCCAGAGAAGAGAAGACTGTGTGCTTGGCAAAGCCTGAAATGGAAGTGGGGAGCTTGGCTTACAGCACTGGAGAGGCCAAACCTTGATTCAGGAAGATCAGGAAGTAATGAGGAAGTAAATATAAAAGTAGTAAAAATAATTTGAAGCTGAAGATCTGGGACCAACCACAAAAGGAAAGGTTTCTGTTATTAGAACTCCTTGCTTTAAGGCAAGAAAGAAAAATGCCCTGGCCCCCAAACAAGGAAGCCAATCCTGGCTCAGAGCAGTGCTACCTCTTGAAGTTAGACGCCAGTTCTTCAGGATGTTAGAAATGTCCCGTACTTTCTTTGCCTTCTCCACATTGGTAAAGTACTTGGTCGATGTCTGTAGTAACCACAGCTCAAGTCTCCATAGGCCCAGACCTCAGACAGAAATGTCCTCTCCCTCATTGGCAAAACTATAAATGTGGAATAATTGCTTGACATATCCCAGGTCTCTCGATTAGAATATGGGCTAGGACAGAGGCATCTAAGCAGGTTACAATTCACTTCATTTCTTCAAGGATAATACTGGGAGATGGTAGGCATTATTAACCCAACAAGAAAATGTCACTACAGCTTCTACTATTCTGGTGCTTCCAGCAAGGCTGCCCATCAGTGCTGAGTGGAGTGGACTCTGCCAAGGTTAGCTGTGTGGAGAGGGCACTGAACCATCCTGGAACCTACTGGCAGTGTCAGGCCACATGTGATACAGGAACCTGCCATAGAAGGATCTCTCAGTCTCTTGTTTCCTCTTAGATCTGTGGCCTCTACTATTCTCTGTGCTGCATGCAATACTCCTTCATTGTCCTAGCTCAAGGAAATGGGCAGAATCTGAAGTCAGAAAATAGCTGCTTTTGTTTTTAAACTTAGTACAAATTTTCTTTCTGATAAGTCAAGGCCCAGAACATTGCTCTCCCATACGGACAGCCTCAGATGGACTTTGGGTAGGTTTACCCGGGTCAACTGAGCAATTACCTTAGAGCCATTGCTTCAGACAGAAGCAGAAGAACATGCACTACTGCAGCGCCTACTGTAATGATGGCACAGCAGGTAGAAGGGTAGACATGCCACTCCCCAAGCCGAAAACGCTAGAAATCAGAATTGCTTTCTGATTTGCTCCTACTGCTTTCCTTCTTCTGTTTATGTATTAGGCAGTGTCCACAGCCTATTTAATCTTCTCCAGGCATCTCAAGTTTCTGTTCACAGCTCTCCCTCTTTCCCAAGTCCTAAGGATTTTACCCCAAGTCCTAAGGATGTGCCGAGCAACAAGTGGGTCAGCTCTGGCCATGACCGGATGTTTGGTCTTATTTCTGATTGCTTTGACATTTACTTCACTGTGTAACTTGGATCTAATTGAGTAAAAAGAAATCCTGTGTGATCAGCCTGCTTTGTGTTGGGCTGAGAATTCCCTCCCACCAGACTCTTTCTCTGCAGAAAGGGACTACTTGTGTCCCACCTGAGGCTCCTTTATGTGTTCAAGTGCTAACTCTGATTTCCTACTAAATAGGTCACTAGAAACAGAGAACAAAGCCTTTGGCCAGAATGTCAGATGATGGACTTTATGCTGGAGGGCATCACAAGGGAATGGTGGATAAATGTGTGCCTTTATCCAAAGTAGAAAGGATAATAATGGTTAACTGTGCCCAAAGTTTCTATGTGACACATCATACCCTCAGGGTCTTTGCAGATACTTTTCTACCTAGGATCCTGCCTGCCACAATTTATATTACTCTTAATGTATACCATTAGTTAGTAATATTGTTTGAACTAGCAAATAGTATATATCTCGCTGTTGTCATTGTATGTCGTAGATAGCATTAGCATAGTATTAACTGTGGAGCATAGTGTATACTTTTTAAGTTCGCTTAAAAGCAACTTTCTGAAACCCAAGTCATCCCTGGCTCTTTTCCTCACAGAACACAGACAAATAATAAATATTTCAAGTAATCAGCTAGCATGCCCTCCTTAGTATCTATAAAGGTGATGATAATTGTTATGTTCGTGGTATCACTGCATCACACAGCGCATGCGGAGTCAACCTCACTAAATCACACATGATTGACGGTTGGACAGGCCTGGCTTTAATCTTGGGTGAGACAGTCATTAAACTGCCTGACCTCAGTAAGTCACTGAATTTTCACAATCTAGTATAACCATCTATGAAATGTGTAGATGACAACCAATGGGCAATTTCAGAGCCCATCTGGGGCTAGTAGTCACAAGTCAGCAAAGTAGACAAATGTAATGGTTGTTGACGTTATTGGTTATTAGAATATTTTGGTAGATTTTTGGACAAAACATTACTTAGTGTATAAGCATAGACTCCAGTTATTTGGGACAAATTGATATTTGATTCCCAAGGAAACCATCCTTAGCACAGCTTATAGCATACAGAATGAACTTAATGCTATTTTCTATCTATTATGGGTTTACATTCCTATTTGGTGAATATAGAATGCATTTTTAATGTCATATATAAAAATAAATTATAATTATGATGGTATATTTTATAAACTTATTATCTTGTAACATATAAACCTCAGGGGATGTACAATTAAATGCTCTTGAGATGGTATCTATTGTTCAATGTCTATTCATAGATAAGGAATTAATCAGTAGTATTTGTGTGTAAATAGCATAGTTATAAGTAACTAGCAAAATAGTTAGGAGTGGGTCCAGGAGCTAGACCAAGCAGTTTAGAGCCAGGCCTCACCACTTGTGAACTATGTGACTTTAGAAAATTCATACTTCCTCTATGTTCCTTCTACTCACTCTTGGACCTTGCTACAATCATTCCATAGCCACACCACCTTCTTCTTCTCTCCATCCCTCACAGTCTGTACCGTTGCCTCTGTCAAGGTTTCTATCATTTTAAAATTATTTCACAGTATCAAATAGAGCGGTCCTTCCAATATTTGTGCTGAATAGCTTTATGTCAACTTGATAAAAGCTAGAGAGGTTGCAGCTTCAATTGAGAAAAATGCCTCCATAAGATTGGACTGCAGGGCAGCCTGTAGAAGATTTTCTTACCTAGTGATTGATGGAGGACCACCCAGCCTATTGTGGGTAAAGCCACCCCTTGGCTGGTAGTCTCAGATTCTACAAGAAAGCAGACTGAGCAAGCCAGGAAATCAAACAAGTAAACAGCACCCTTCCATGGCCTCTGCATCAGCTTGTGCTCCTATGTTCCAGCCTGTTTGATTTCCTGTCTTGACTTTTTCATCTGGTGGAATATGGTGTGGAGGGTTGAGACAAGTAAACCCTTTCCTTCCCATGTTGCTTTTGGTCATGGTGCTTCGCCACAGCAAGAGAAACCTTAAGCAGAACAACGTTCAAGACCCTTCTCTCATGATCTTGTCTCTCCCTTTCATTTATATCATCACATGCTCAGTTGCCAATACTGGAAACTCACTGTTGGTTTTGAGCTCAAGAATCTCAATATCCAACCCTCATCATTTACCTTCTTGCCTCATTTCTGATGCCCAACAATATTCTAGTGCCATGAGATAGAAAGTCCATACATCCTCCACTTCCCTTTTCATAAGTGAAGATTAAGTTCTGTCATTAGTTACTAACCAACTCCCTTTCATGTTGCCCTCAGTCTCCACATCCTTGTCCTGTTTCCACTTCAGTTTCTGCAATACTTCAACACTGGTTAAATCCAATGATCATGTGGCTCCATTTCTGTGTTACACAAGGAACAGCAGCTAACAACCATACTGTTGATCTCATTATAAATCCCTGACTACTACCTTCAGTGTGCACTGAATACTTCCCATTGATTAAGTTACATTTCTTTTGTCCATTCTTCCTCCTTTCCTGTAGACCATTATTTAGTACCTTCTTTCTCCTTGAACCTCTGACACCTGCCCCTTTTGGCTTCAGCTAATGTCTTCCCTCTATACAACTGAGAGAAAAAAAAAAAGGCAATCAGATTTAAAGCTTCCTTCATCACACTCACCCATTGCCAGTTCTGTGACTATGGCTTAGCCTCTTGATGATAATGAGGCATGGAAAATTCATGTTCTTGTCTGCAAGGTATAACAGCTCACCCTTGGCATCTTACAGGCAATGGACTATAAGGCAGAAGCCCTGCATGGAACTTATAATCCAAAAAAAAGAGAACACCACAGACCTTTCACTTCATATGTACCCCTGATATAGTTGAATGAAGTATGGATAAATAAATTTCAAATCATTAAGAATCTTAGGTTTAATTTTAATTCAACGTTTTGCAGTAGTTTTCATTCTATATTTTATGTGTGAACATGAATATGTTTTACATAAATTATTTTATTTAAAGATAGAGGAAAGAGTTACCATATCTCTGCCTGTGTATGGCTCAATTGTCTCCTCTAAAATAGCACCTATATCATCAACTGCACACAGTGAAATGATTTCTTTCGAAGATGTGTACCTAGCTTCTTATAACCCTAGGATAAATAAATTTTAGCTATTATCATTCATAAATTAACATGAATGGCAGTTCTAATTGTTAAAATGAAAATTCTAATCTTTGTATTGTATACATAGTACGTTCATATGTCTCTGTATGTCTCTCTCTCTCTCTCTCTCTCAGTGTGTGTGTGTGTGTGTGTGTGTGTGTGTGTGTGTGTATGTGTGTGTGATAACGGACATACATATGTCACAACACTAATGTAGACATGAGAGGATAACCTCAGGAGTTGTTCTTCACCTTCCACCTTGTTTGAGATAAGGTACCTCTTGCTCACACATTCACTGCTGGATATACAAGGATAGTTGGCCTGGAAGCTTCTGGAGAGTTCTCTGTCTCTAACTTCTTCTCCCCGTAGAAGAACTAGATAGATCACAGATACCTGGACTATGCCTCAGAATTTTGTGCGGGTTCTGAGGATATGAGCTCAGATCCTCAAACTGGTACAACAAGCACTTTGCCCACTAAGTTGCCTCCCACCCCTTAAAATGGGGTTTTATCTGAGGACATTTCAGAGGTATATAACATGATTTTGAAAAAGCAACAATGGAAAATATGTACTTTACTCCTTAGATTTGAGGATTCTAGGCTACAACTTTGATTAATCCCCCAAAACTAGCAATAAACAACAACAAAATATACATGTATACACAAACAAAATCTACACTTGGCTTCTGTTTTTCTCCAAAGCAAGTGGAAGAATATAGGAATTGGACTCAAACAACACAGAAGACATGACTACTTTAATTCTTAGCACCTGCCTTAGGGGGAGCAATTCTGCATGTCCTTTGAGTTAAGAAGCATCATAGAAAGTAGGTGCAGAGTTCATGTGTCCTCAGATGGGAAAAGCTGGCCTTGATTTGAAGTTCTACTGAATATTTTAGGATTCAGGATTATTTAAGGCAAAATGAGAGAGAAAAATCTTGAATGAGTCAGAAGAGGCTCATAATAGTCGCTGCTATTTATTGAACACTTATCATGTGCCAGGCAAGTACCACACTGAGACATCCATGTAAATCTCATAGCCAACTACAGAGACCTCAGCTATGTAGCCAATATTCCCATGCTGCATAAGTAACCTTACCATAATTAGGTAAGGTTCAGGCAGTTGCTTAAGGTTGTATAGCTGATAAGGTGCAGAGATGAAGGTGTCATGTGGTCTGCTTCCTGTCATGGCTTCTTCTGTTCTTCTCACTGCCATGGGATGAGAACTATGGGGCAGGGGGAATGTATAAATACAGCCCTGGGTCTAAATACAGGAACACTGGATAACCACTGGCTTGGCTCTCTATGTGGAGATCATTTATTGGAGACAAAGTTATCTACAGTATATGGGAAGCCTACCCTTTTTTTGGTCTGTGATTTTTAGGCCAAGTTCATATAGCACACATAGTATTAAATTCACTCATTTCTCTCTGTTTTGAAATCTTCTGCCATTAAATATCCTTTATCTCTACATAACTCAGAAGTGACACTTAGCAAAACAATTCCCAAACTTAGGGTACATCGGTCTTACCCGCTGTGTGACTATAATGACTAGAATTTTTTGGGTTCATTCATTCCATGCATCTAGGGTTGGGCTGAATATAAATAGTTTTGGAACATAAAGCCAATAATAATGAAGCAAAACTTCAGAGAATTACTGACCTATCAGCCAAACAAACCATTAGAGACAAATTTGGTATTTTATAAAATATGACTGCCATTAATGCAGAAATTGTAATGCATCCTAAGAAGTCAATGAGACCCATTTATAGAATTATGAATGGTATTGAGGAACACAGCATATTGAGTTCTTTATTGATGAACTATGCTATCCCCACATATTGCTATCATATGTGATGTAGATTTATTTTTTGTAAACTCTGTCTGTCATTTTGATATCTGTAGATCAACAGTCCCATCAACACAGTCTGTCTTAGTCATGTTCTATTGCTGTGAAGAGACACCAAGACCATGGCAACTCTTAATAAGAAAAGCATTTAACTGAGGCTTGCTTGTAGTTTCAGAGGTCCATTATCAGCATGGCAGGAAGCATGGTATCATGCAGGCAGACATGGTGCTGGAATATTGGCGAGTTCTACAACCAGATCTTGAACCTGCTTGCAGAAGCAGAAGGAAGGAGAGAGACACTGGGCTTGGCGTGAGTGAGCATTTGAAAACCCAAAGTCTAACCCCAGTGAAACACTTTCTCCAAGAAGGTCACACCTCCTAATCCCTGTCAAATAGCACAACTATCTAATGACCAAACATTCAAACGATGCTACAGGGGCCATTCTTATTAGAATGTAATATTCATGTAATATTACACAAAATTGGTGTTCCACATGCACAAGCACAGATGTCTAACAATGCATAGTCATGGAACTTATATTGTACAGCTGCAACATTTCTTGAGACATTTGGAAACCAGATAACTGGTGGGCCTGAGAATTGCTGTGCTGCAGATAAAAAAGCACTAATGCAGAGCATAGCCAGCTGAGAGCTGAGAAACTCCCATGAGGCCTACAGTCATTCAGACAAGCTACCCCTAAAAGGTCTCACTATAGCTCCTGTGTTGTCTGGGGCTCTGGAGTCAGACAATATCTATTCAAGTCCAAGGCCTAGATTGGAGTACCTTACCAGCCACTGTTTTTGAGCCACAAAAAACAGATACAAGTAAGATACTTAACACTTCCAGGCCTCTCCCTTTTTTGTGCAAAGATGGTAAGGGTCAAAACCCATTTCTTTAGGGACTGTAAGAAGATTAAATAAATAGAATTTCAGGACAATAACTGAAGTAGCATTGTCAATTTCTGAATGAAAATTTGCTCCCTCCTTTTCTCTGTGCATTCTACATCTAGAGGCTCGATGGGTGTGCACTCTGGGTTAATGCAACCAGGGTCTCGAGTTCAATTTTCTTGAAAGCTTGTTAGTCTCACTTTCTCTATACAGCCTGCCATGTGTCCCTGACATCCAACTTTAATCACAAATGAACAAGATAAGAACTTGGCAATGGATCTGCATAAATTCACCGCCATACAAGTAAAATGGTTCAACATCTACCCGTGGCAGAATGTGACCTCCTAGTACAAGGGAGGCCACAGACCTGGGGCTTCCAACTCCGCCACAGATGCACATTGAATTCCTGTGGGAAGTTAGAGAAGAGGACTCACTCAGAAGAAGGGAGAAGAATGTGAGGGAGCAGAATGTACAGTGGGAGGCACAGATCACTGGACTCCTGTGATTAATAAAGTAAATAATCCAGAGAGGAATAAAATATATCTCAAGGAACACAATTTATATTTCACTGTTTTCCAAAAGCCCTCCCCTATCTACTAATTTATTTCAATTTAACATATATTTAGCAAGTTTGGCTTTTAATTGAACCTCTCATCCATTTATTCATTTATTTATTTACTTGGAAATATTAATTAACCAGTTGCCATGTTTAAAAAAAAACACTTTGTTAAACACTGTCAAGGGACATTGAAATGAATAATAGACATTCTTTGCCATCAAGGACTTCATTAATGTACTAAATCATTCCCCAAGCATCTATTATACACCTCTGATGAGCCACCACTGTGGAGAGCTCTGGGACACAGATAAAAGGCTGGGTCCTTGTCCTGGAGCATTGTTGGATGGGATGAAGTTGATAAGTCAATAGACCATGGCCTTTAGTTTGTCAGTTCCTATGACTGAACAAGGAAAAGCCACGATTTATTGCATATAAGCTAATAATCATTGAACAAGTGCTTTACACTTATTATACTAGCTCTCATTAAGAACCATGGAGAACAATTAATGTATAAGTCCCATTTGATATATGGTAAAAGTGAGACTGCGAAAGCTAAATAACATTCACCAAAAACCTGGCAGCTAAAGTGATAGAGCCAGGGCTCTAGTCCCAAATCTTGGAAGCCAGAGCCCTTTCTGTAATGTTTGAGAATTACTACCACCTTGTTCAGAAGAACAGAGATCTGCAAACTGGCAGGGCTAATGAGGTGAGAACACCATCTGGATCCCTGGAAAATATGAGATACTCCCAGTGAAATGGAAGCAAATATGGCTCAGAGGAAGACAAGAGTATATCAAGGTTAAAGGTCATGGAAAAAAAGACTCACACGGGGATGGGGCAGTTTAGATACACTTTGGAGAATGAGCTTAATCTAGGAATTTGTGGTGCAGAGGGAAGAGAAGACTTCTTGCAGAAGGAACAGTGTGGACAGAGGCATGGAACAGATGGCCATGAAGGGACACCAGGAGCAATTAAGGGGAGAGTCATTTGTAATGTAAGGTAGGGGCCATTAAGGAGGTGGGGGGCTGGTAAATCACAGAGGCATATTACCAGAAACTGAATCTCCACTTTTGTGGCGAGTATGGAGTCATGATAGATTCTGAGTAGGGCAGTAGTAGCATCAGCACTTTGCATCTGAGGGAGGAGGACTCACTGATTAGAGCAACTCTGAGATAAAGTAATGGCTGGCGTTGTGCAGCCAAAATGAAAAAGAAGCATGAACATAGTGGTAGCTGTGACTCTTAAAGAGACATTGCCTCCTAAGGCATAGTCTCTCTGTGACTGCTCAAAGCACTAGTTGAGAAAGAAGGGGTAGTTTAAGATGTTCCATGGGTTCAGAGACAAGAGGACCAGGACAATGATTCTGCCACGAATTAAGCCAGTAGTTTCAGAGCATGGTCTTGTGTGGGGCATAGATGTAGAGAGGCGGTAACTAGACAAGCAGGGAAAACAGGAACCAGAAAGGCGGGAGCAGAGGTGGAGTGTCAGGTTGGAAAGAGATACTCTCATAGGAGAGGGCATAGTCATAACACAATATAGTGACTTGTCACGTTATGCTTCCACTTTTCAGACAAGCTCACTGAAGCTGAAAAATACTAAATCACCAAAAATGTATGGAGACTAGAGGTGAGAAAACATCCTTTGCTTGTTTATTCCCTCAGCAAATACATATGCAGCAGGTACTATTGGCTCTGAGTGCCTATGAAACAGAAATAAGAAAGGACAGGGGCAGGAGGGTACTGTTGCAGAGTTTAGTAAACCTTTCTCGTGGCTGAGGAGGGTGCTTGAAAGGACCCTGAGGAATCAAGAAGACCCTTGGGAAAAAGGTAAAGACTCCGGGCTGGGGTGCTACAGAACTTCCTTTCTTTAAATCCATACCCAGGCCACATAGGTTCCTGCATGATGTCACCCTACCCACTGGCCAACATCACCTCTCATTTGTACTTTCTACCATGGTAGTTGACAGTTCCTAGAGGACCTCATGGTCCTTCTCCAGCATCTTCCAGGAGTGGAAAGATCCTGTCATCCCTCCTGGCCTGCCTGGTATTTCTTACCACTGTGCTTTAGCTCAGAAATCTTGGCTCCTGAACTGCGGGTCAGGCACCTCCTCCCTATCTTCTCCCTTTCTATGCACCTCACTGACATTTACAGTGTAAGTCCTTGTGGTGTTTGTTTGTTTGTTTGCTCTAGTGATTCCACTATATTCTTATAGTGGTATAAGTGTTACCCTCTGTGTCTATCCACCATCTGTAGTAAAACTCAGTACACAGTCAAAGCCCTTGGAGGGCCTGGGTAGAGAATAGAGGAAGAAAAGCTAAAATTAATTATTTGAGTGATTATAAATTAAGTGTGATATTAGATTATTTTAAATTGAATATGGGGATGGAGCAAATAGAGGGCTTAGAGTGAATACAGAGGGCTCATTTCTGTAGGATCTGCCTTAGCTCTAGGATGTTCCAGAGCAGAGAAGCAGGAAGACAGCCACTGCAGATGGGGCTTGGGATATGCCAGACAGAGGGAACAGAAGATAAAGGAAACAACGATTTGGGACTGGTTGTAAGTATACCTTAGAGGTGGTTTTTCATGTTGGTTGAAGGAGCAATGGGGTGAGAAAAGAGAAAACAGGCTTGGTGGACATTAAGAAAGAATGTCCAAGTATGGAATTTGGGGAGGATAGAATGGAGCAAACAGACTCTGGGGAGGCTGTGCAGAATTCCAGGGTTTCAGAGTTGAAAGGTGTGCTCTATTTGAAGTTCATATGCCCAGTAGAGCCCAGAATGCAAACTCACTTGGAAAAAAGATCTTGGTGGGTATGATTGAATGAGATATGCTCAGATTGGTGTAAAAGTGAGCCCTAGTCCCATACAAGAACTTGGCACTCTAATGACATAGACATGCAGAGGGAGACAGCCAGCCATGTAAAGATGAAGGCAAGGACTAAAACAAAGAAGCCTCTTGAGGCCAAAGAGTGCCTGGGACCCTAGAAGCAGAAAGTCAGGAGTGACCCTTCTGCCACCACCCTAACCTGGGACTTTCAGCCTCCAAATAACATTTCTGTTGTTTCATGCTACTCATTCTGTTGATACTTGGTCACAGAATCCCGAGACCCAGAGAGCTCACGTGCACAGTAAAGTGTCCTCACTGGAGATATCCTTGGGATGTTACAGCTACAAAGAAGGAAAGGATCAATGGAGAACAGGACCACAGTATATTTTGCAGAGAAAGCATAAGAAATCTAAATTTGATTGGATTGCAATAGAAAACTTCTATTGGTTTGTGGACAATGTGGTGGAGAAATGCAAGACAGACAAAGAGAAAGCTTTACAGGCAGTTACAGTGATTTAACACAGCGGGTGTTGCTGTTCATCAAATATCCAGTATACATAGCTTCAAGGTGTGGGGGTAGAGTTAGGAAGCAGAGCAGAAGGTTTGTGGTTCAAGCATGGGGAGTTTGATTTTTCTGGTGGAAAGTAGTGGAGAATTGGTACTTTTAAAATAGTGGCAGAAGGGAGGACAGCTGAGAAGTAGAGAGAGGAGCCATTGGATGACAAGGCTGTCTGAGGGAAGGAGAAGAGATGAATGAAAAGGGCTGTTCATTTCAGCCTGCTTTTGAGGATGTGGAATGTATTGGGGTGGTGATGAATTCCACCTGAGAATAGGGAAGAGAAAGGAGCCTAGGTAGTCAGGTATCTGGTGGGAGTGAGACGGTGTAAAGGCTTGGTTTACTATTCTGGGGGATTCCAAGGAGCAACATGTTTGAATTAAGAGTTCAGGTTCTGCTATGAGGAGTATGGATTGTTTTCAGGCTGGGTAGCAAGGAGCTAGTGAGAAGCATACAATGAAGAGCCGGACTTATATTGTGGTAAATCAAAGGGGTCTTAAATTATTTTCTTGAAAATAAAAGGAAATAATAATAATAATAATAATAATAATAATAATACAAAGGAATGACTGGAAATGTCATGTGAGCAGAACAATGGAAAACGAAAGAGGACTGAGCGTACACCAAATGCACCAAATGGCCAGTTAAGAACCTCTGCATTGGAGAAGCACCTGAAAAAATATCCAACATCCTTAATCATCAGGGAAATGCAAATCAAAACAACCCTGAGATTCCACCTCACACCAGTCAGAATGGCTAAGATCAAAAATTCAGGTGACAACAGATGCTGGCAAGGATGTGGAGAAAGAGGAACACTCCTCCATTGTTGGTGGGATTGCAAGCTTGTACAACCACTTTGGAAATCAATCTGGTGGTTCCTCAGAAAATTGGACATAGTACTACTGGAAAATCCAGCAATACCTCTCCTGGGCATATATCCAGAAGATGTCCCAACTGGTAAGAAGGACACATGCACCACTATGTTCATAGCAGCCTTATTTATAATAGCCAGAAGCTGGAAAGAACCCAGATGCCCCTCAACAGAAGAATGGATACAGAAAATGTGGTACATTTACACAATGGAGTACTACTCAGCTATTAAAAAGAATGAATTTATGAAATTCCTAGCCAAATGGATGGACCTGGAGGGCATCATCCTGAGTGAGGTAACACAATCACAAAGGAACTCACACAATATGTACTCACTGATAAGTGGATATTAGCCCAAAACTTAGGATACCCAAGATATAAGATACAATTTGCTAAACGCATGAAACTCAAGAAAAATGAAGACCAAAGTGTGGACACTGTGCCCCTTCTTAGAATTGGGAATAAAACACCCATGGAAGGAATTACAGAGACAAAGTTTGGAGCTGTGACGAAAGGATGGACCATCTAGAAACTGCCATATCCAGGGACCCACCCCATAATCAGCTTCCAAACGCTGACACCATTGCATACACTAGCAAGATTTGGCTGAAAGGACCCAGATATAGCTGTCTCTTGTGAGACTATGCCGGGGCTTAGCAAACACAGAAGTGGATGCTCACAGTCAGCTATTGGATGGATCACAGAGCTCCCAATGGAGGAGCTAGAGAAAGTACCCAAGGAGCTAAAGGGGTCTGCAACCCTATAGGTGGAACAACATTATGAACTAACCAGTACCCCCAGAGCTCTGGACTCTAGCTGCATATGTATCAAAAGATGGCCTAGTCGGCCATCACGGGAAAGAGAGGCCCATTGGACACACAAACTTTATATACCCCAGTACAGGGGAATGCCAGGGCCAAAAAATGGGAATGAGTGGGTAGGGAAGTGGGAGGGGGAGGGTATGGGGGAATTTTGGGTTAGCATTGGAAATGTAATTGAGGAAAATACATAATAAAAATATTTAAAAAAATAAATGAACTCATGATAAATAAATAAATAAAAAGAACCTCTGCATTGGCCACACCCTAAGGCTTAGTGGTTAGGATCAGCATGTCTCTGAATTTCTTTAGACACAGAGGAGCCCTCCATGCATTATCTGGGACTTGTGATGAAGTGACACCTGTAGAAAGGGGTAAGAAAAGACAGACAGCAAGATTTCAAAAGCATGGCTTTATTAATGACACTAATTTTCAAAGTAATGAGGCCCTGTGCAGTAAGGGTCAGAGGAAACAGGATGAGCCCTTCCATTAAGTGACTACTTCTTGGCAAGCCTTGAGTCAGGCAGTAGATTTCTAATTTCAGCACACATCCAGATCACCCAAAGCACTGATTAAAATGTAAATCTGGGGCTCCCACCTCGGAAGTTCCAAGTCAGTAGGTCTGAATTGGACTGAGGATCTTGCATTTCTACAAAGTTTAAGGTGCTGCTGATCCTGCGGGTTTGGGGAGGGTATTTTGAGGATCATGGTAATAGTGGTTTTAAGAGCAAGTCACTGGCTACCTGAACTCCCTGGGGGTCTTGGAATATCTGGGAACGCCTGGCTTGGTGTACCCAGAACAGGCATAGGCATGGGCTTGTTTTCATTTCCTTAAGAATTTACGAAGTGTTTGAGAATAGTCAGTCAACTTCAAGCATGGAACCAACTACACATGGAGAGGTGAGTCCCGGGCTTTGAGGAATTCATGATTCATGGGCGAGGGTACAGTGTGCAGAGTTATGCAACATGGACCTATGTATTGGGGGAGGGTACGTGTGGAGTGAGGGGGAAGGAATGGAAAGAGATGGAAATTCCAAGACCAGTGAAGGGAGATTTCCCCAGAGGAGATTCCACTAAAAAACACAGGATTGTCTTACCCAGGGTCTCCAATGGAGAAGAAGACAGTACTGATAATGCCCAGGTGAGCAACATCTACTGATAAAATGGAGGAGAGCATCCCCCTCAAGGGAAGAGCTTCAAAATGAGTAACATGGTTATGTTGGCTAAGGTAATACAACAGGACAGGTGTACTAGGATCTTGGAAGAGCAGAGCCTGGGGTACTGAGGCAGGGCAGCCTGGCAGGAGGCTGGGCTGGGAACAGCATGCATGCCAGACTCAGAATTCAGCCCACCCCACCAGGGAGTCCTAGAGAGTCCCAGGACTCCCTGCTTTATCCCTGCCATTCCCACTGGATTCCCTTCTCTGTCTCACACTGGAGATTTCCTCCTAAAAATCACAGTTGCTAACATCTTGTTATTTTTCATGTAAAAGACAACTAGGAAAACAGAATTCCGTGCCTCGGTCTTGTTGGACTTGCAGCAGATTTCAATCCCTTTTATTTATTTATGGGCCTATTTTTCCCCAATGTTCCCTTTCCCCTGGTATGTTTGTAAACACATTTTTATTCCACCTAATCCTTTTGGCAGCATTAACTCATTCTGTACTCACCGCCCTTATCTTTCCTTTGAAGAATGCTCACAGACATAGTTGAAGCTCACACACACTCTGTTGTTCTCTTCTAAAACTTTACATGTTTGGGGGTTTGAGGATGTTTCTTCATAGATACCATTTTTTTTCTGAAGGCAATGTGCTCATCAGCTCAAATTTTGTTTTCTGCTCTTCACAGCATAGTGTCCCTGTGCAGTGCACAGC
Source organism: Mus musculus (assembly GCF_000001635.26). Taxonomy (NCBI): domain Eukaryota; kingdom Metazoa; phylum Chordata; class Mammalia; order Rodentia; family Muridae; genus Mus; species Mus musculus. The sequence continues at coordinate 158,554,628 of NC_000067.6, read as the reverse complement.
TTCTCTCTCTCTCTCTCTCTCTCTCTCTCTCTCTCTCTCTCTCTCTCTCTCTCTCTCTCTCCAGCCTAGAAATATTTGCTCTGACCTTGAACTTGGGCACAGTGGTGGGCAGCATCAGGCCTCTGGCCTAACAAAAGGTGTCAGGTCCCCGTGGCTGTCCCTCACGCACCTCCCACCAGTCTCAATTTCACTCACACAAATGACAGCTGCAGGGACTGCCAGCATTGGATTGTGCTGCTGTACAATGTTCTGGCTGGAGCCTAATCCTTTCTGTCAAGCTGACTGACTGTGAGCGGAGACTTCAGGAAGTCCAGCAATTGTAGGAGCGCAGCCAGAGGCAAGACAGAGAAAGAAACAGCAGCAGAGCCTGTCCTAATGCTTCACGGACACTGTGAGTGCTTTGCCTTTTCTTCACTTTTTTAGCATCCTCCGACAGACACAGGGGCTTATTCTCCCTCCACACCACTGGTGCAGTAGCCAGCAACAAAAAGCAGAGGCTGTAATTGTTCAGAACAGACAGTAACAAGAATGGAAGCATTCAGAAGTGCTAGTCTGCAGTGTTTGGCTTTGATTTTTTTCTCTTGCTCTCCAGTTTAAGTGATGGGGGATGGTACGTATTACTCTGGGGTTACAGAGACAGAGAAACTTTGCTTCTATTAGAACTACCGGAAAGAAAAATCATGGCTTTATAAGGTAGCCAGGGTGCCATCACATTGAGACTGGACTCTTTGGAGGAATATTTAGATGATGGTGCTCTCAAAGGACAGGCTGGAATTCTTTGTGAGATCCTAAAATGCGAAGGCTTAGACTCCTGGCAGGCATGTCCAACCCAGAGCCAGTGAGCTGCATGGCTAAGACCAGCTACAGATACAACCTGATGCAAAATCAGAAACTTACTTAAAATATTGCAAGACTTTTTCATGATCTTCTCTGTAACCTGAATGTGTGGTTCTCAAGCGTGAACTTTCTAGATGACAATGTCGTGCCACACCGTCACAAGGTTGGACATAGCTCATGTTTCTCACGACAAACCCACTGCCATGTGCCGTTATTGTGAGCTTCATTCCCAGGTGCCAAAGGATTGGACACTTATTGCCTCCCAGTGCAAAGCATTCTATTTTGAGATGGTGTTATGATGTTAAGCATTCCTTTTTCTTTTCTTTGAGACAGTGCTGGGATTACAAGTGTGTGTCACTACGCCTGGCTTGCTTTAAATTGTTTCAACTGAAATGTTCCATTCTTGTTTGCCTCAGCCTTCCTTTCTGGGGCAAAGCAGAGAGAGAGAGAAAATCTCATTTTCTCAATACAACACTTGTTTAAATATGTTCCTTTTACTTCTTTAGTCTGAAAAGAAAAATCTCCAAGTGCTTACCTGTAATTAACCAACCTCTGGTAACTCTCACCCATGCCTTACCTCCTCACTGACTCCCTAGCCTTGTGTTATGAAGTCTATGATCTACGACCATACTGGCACCTCCTCAGTGAGATTCATACAAGAGTCCATATCACCACCTCCTCCCTTTCCTGGACATATAGATCCTACTCAGCGTGGGTAACCTGATTTTAGCTGCAATTAGGTAAGGCTCACATGTCTCTAAAGTTGGTCACTTGGGCCAAATAGCAATGAGAACACTTACCAGTCCATTCTGTTCATGTCATCTGGGATTACACACAGACATTTCCTCAGCCACCAGGCACTCAGTATTCTCAGCTGTGACACATGATCATGGTGACTATAGACTCCCAAGCAATTGGCAAGAAGGGTGGTGGTGCTTAGCCTAATAGTATCCTGCTTCTCGGGGAAGATCACATCAATGGCTAGTCAATGGAAGGCAAAGGCCTGATGTCTGGCTCCTTCTGAAACAGTTCTAAAGACCCATTCCAGCTGCAAGCTCCCCCAGGGTACCTGTTATGGCCTCTTCTCTTTCTGCACATTTGAACATCTTTCAGTGCCCAATCTGTGGCTCCTGTTCTTTACTGAGCATGCTCCTGAACTCTTCACAGTAACTGCCCCTATGCAAATCTGTCCCTGCCGGCTTGCCCACCACCTTTCCCCACAGCTCTCTCATCCATCCTCAGACCCTGCTTTTATGCGATGTGAAGAAACAACTCACTGCCTCTTGTAAGTCTTCATCTTCTACTTCAAACCCCGTGAACTTCTTCTGCGAACACCTGTCCATCCTAGGGGAGACTTGACTGTTCTGATTATATCAAAAGAACTCTTTCATGTTCCTCTCTCTCAGGCCAAACATGATCCACATGGCGTGCACAGTCTGTTTCAGGGCAAGAAAATGCCAGGATGAGCAGCTCAGTCCCCACTTCCCTGCACCAGCTCAGCGTGGGTCTCTGCCTTCTTTGCTCTTTCCCCACTGCTGGTCAACCCCCCTCAGCGCTGTTACAACCTCAGCCCCGCTACCCACTCACAGCTCTGTTGTGTGCCTCTCCCCACACCCATCCGAGTTTCCCATGACCTCAGTCCTCAAGGTCATTGCAGCTCAGTGTTCCTTCTCTCTGTCTCCTGCTCTTGTCACTCACGGGGCCCTTTAAGAAGTCAGGCTGATCAAACAGGGACTCTGGGCTAGAACGAGTGCATCCAAAGGCCTGAACAATTGCATTGTGCTTTCATTGTCCCCACTCTGTGGCTTTGTTGCTACCAAGGGGGTTGCCTTGGTGCCTCAGACACTAGCCCAAAGCCAAAGCAAAAGGTGTGCAGTCTCAGCCTCACCTGCTCCCTGCGTCCAGAGCCAAAACTGTTTTACTTAGACATTCGTTCTGTGCCCCATTAGCCCCACTAGATCCCTGCTTTCCACTGAATGGACAAATTTACTTTCAAACCAAAATCTCTAGTCCTAGCTATTTTCTTGTTACACTCTCTCCTGTCTAGGTTATTTTGTGAATGGAAGAAAGGTGGCATTTTCTTGCTGCAGGGGTGACCAGCCACCCCATCTGTTCACATGAACACCCCGATACATTCATAGAATGACAAGTCTGCTGAGGTCAGTGCCCCTGAAGCTGATTCTCAGACTAGCTTTCTTGATCCTCAAAAAAAAAAAAAAAAAAAAAAAAAAAAAAAAAAAAAACTCCTCTTCATGAATGTCTTCCAGGCTTTCCACGTTTATTTTCTGGTTAATTCTCTTCACAACAGTGCACTTACCTGCTAGGCACGAACTAACGAACTAACTGGGAAGGCGCTGGAATTGGTATTAAGTCCAGGTATTAGATTAAGCTGGCTACGCATCAGGAAAGGGTTCTGATCAGTCCATAGTAGAGAAGGGCATTAGAAATGACTACTTTAAACTTTGGTCAAACTATAAACAACATTAGTATGGATCAAAGCAGCCATTTTGGCAACCCAAGCTATATCATACCGGAAAGCTAACACCTGAAGAGATGTTCTAGCTCTCTACAGTTAGAATGAAACAAAAACGGTCTGAAATGGGGGAAGTAGATAGTCCATAGTGTTTCATTTTCTACAGTGTCATTGTGCCATGGGTACCTGACCTTGAAAAAACTCCCCCCTCCCCCATCTCATTTCCTTCTGTGTACACTGATAACCATCTGAACCTCATGGGAAGGTATTGGTGGGACAGTATCTACCTCATAGGATTGTGGACAAATTGAAAAGGTTAAGGCATATAACATGAGCCATAATGGCAGGCACAGAGGCAGCACAGTGGTTGTATTTGCTGTTATCATCACGTCTGCTGTCCTCGTGGCAATAGACTCCTACATTGACTCCTGTACTGATGTTCTTGCCACAATTAATGCTGAAGGCTGAAGCTTTCCACTGTGACGGCTTGGGGGTTGGTTACTACATATATGTAGTGGAGGAACGACAGGGGCATTGGAATACATCCTATGAATGACGTTAGCCTCATAACAGGTGTCAATACCTCTGAGACTGAGCTGTCCTCATACAATGTAGAGGTTGTCAAGCTTTTTCTGTTACGAGCTCCATGATAAATAGGTTTAGCTTTGTAGCTTCTGTAATTCCTGCTGCAACCACATGACTTTGACACTGTAGCAGGGAAGTAGCCCACAGATAATACCCAAACTGTGTTAACAGTAAAACCTTATTTACAAAGAGAGATGGGAGGTCTGATTTGGCCTTAGGCCAGTAGTTAGCCTATCTAAAACCACTCCTGTGACACCATCACCATTAATCTCACAGGAAGCTCTTCACAGCTTCCCATTTCCTACCGGGCACCACCCAGGCTGACTGGAGTCTAACCTCTCTTTCCTTTTTCTCTCCTTGCCTTCATACCTCTCTTTTTGAGAACCCACAGCATGAGTGGACCATCTTCCCTGAAGGAACTGTGCACATTCACTGCCCTACTCCTCAAAAGGGATCCCCATTGCTTACTCTTTCCTTCCTCCCTCTCTTTCTCCTCTTCCCTACCACCAATACCTCCACTCCCCAAAAGGATCCCCTGGCTTCATCCTCCCTTCCTCTCTTTCAGAGGTGGGCACAATGACAGGGTAATTAGAAAGGCATTAATAGTGTCTGAGGACACTGGAGCATTATTGGGGTCCAACAGCTTTGCAAAGAAAAGAAGCGAGTAGTTTCAAGAGGCATTTCCAATATGAATGAATTGGATCTGGTGATTCAAAGTAGGCATGTGAATGAGAAAGTGGATAGGGTAATTGCGGAGGAATATGGAGACTTGTCCCCAACTTTTTCATCTGGAAGAATGCAGGGTAGATGATGCTATTTATAAGGTAAGATGGTGGATAAATGATGCTATTTATATGGGCCAAGATGATGGGAGTTAGAGCAGATATCCATGTGGGAGTAGGCTTCGTGTTCCATTCTGGACAGGTTAATTTTAGATACTTATAGCAACTCCATGAACAGAGATCCAGGAGCAGTTAGAGATGGGGCATAAAAATAAGAATAGGGGTGAGGATTGGAGGCAACATTTTGGAAACAAGCATATGGACTAGAGTCAAGAACTGTGATGTGGGGAGAGCTACTGGGGAAAATAATGTAATCTGTCAATGGAAAGAAGCCAAGGACCCTTTGAAACCTCTGAAGAGAAAGGACATGCAGACAATGTCTGAAAACAGGTGCTTTTCAGATCCTCAAATGTGTAGCCTAGTGTCACTATGGGAATAGAAGGAGGTCAAGGCATATATTCAAATGAATAGAAATGAGGGGAAAACACAATGTAGCGCTAGATATAGTAACAAAGAACCTTCCAAGTGAATTTCTCACTCCCTCAGAGAAACTTGGTTCTGGGTCTAAACCCACACTCTAACTAACCTAAATGTGCTTTTAAGTATCCAAGTGATGTTAATCCTACTTTTGGATCCTAAACTCAGAGATGGTATTTATTCCTTGACAGAACCTAAGAGCTATTTGTTGCTCCCCGTTCTTAAGAAATGTTCTTTGATGTAAGGATCTTACATATTTTATTTTAATCTTATTTATTTAACATTTAGATGCCTGGTATCTATACCAGGTCATCACTGCAAGAACAAGGGAAGGTAGGATAGCTTTCTGATGAAAGAAATCAAATTTCAGGAATAAGATATATAGGCCAGATGGAAATAAGAATTTATACAAACATACACATTCTACTGTCTGTTTGAATGAGGCTAAAATGGTCAAATCCATATGTAAGGAACACTGGCTGTGGCAGTCACTCTTTTGTTAATGCTGCAGGATTAGCATCAAGTCTAAATATGTGAGATGTCCGCAATTACCCAGTTGACACTGCACCAAGGAAGAGGTCTTAAGTATTTAATAGGCTGAAACTCAGGTCAAAGGAAAAAAAAAAAAAGAGTATTCACCCAGTTTTGACTTGTCCTGATCTTTTACAGAATTGAGTTTAAGAAAATGAAATACATTTGCTACTATTTTGACTCCCATGGGGTTATAAGTGTGGTGGAAGAAGAATGCTGTGTGTGACAAGGTGCTTCATTTCGGTGTTTGGGGTTTCTGTTACCTTCTGAATGACTGTGGGCTTAGACATTCAATTTATTCTTATTTAGCAACTTTTTATCCAGCTGTCAGAGGCATTAGATCTCATCACTGCCACTTTCTTTGGAAAACAGTAACCTTCGCCTGGCGATATTTTCCATCCCTTTCAGTGGTAGGAAAAGAGCCAATTAAGCCTCATCCTGCGGAGGTCCAATGGCCAAACACACAAAACAACGCAAACCTAGCAACTCCATTAAAGTTTTGCATCCATAGCCTGTGACACGGGAAAGAGGGAAGAGGATGCCAGTCACACCAGGTCTCCGAAAGTGGGGGTCACTTTCTCTTTTTAAATGAAGGGTACATGTTGTCCCCCGCCTCTGGTGAATTTCTTCTGCTTTCCTACAGAGCAAGTGAAGAAGAGGAAGAGGAGAAAAGAAAAGAAGGGGTTAGCTTGGACCATGATTTTTTGCTGGTAATGGACGAATAATGGCTCATTCCAGGAAGACAGAGAAAATGGGCTAAATTAGAAACCATTTCACAAAGCTGGGCCTCAGTATCAAGTTGAGCCAAACTCAATCCAGCACAGCAATTTCCCACCTCCCAACTGTTTCTGCCTGTGCTCAAAGCTCCAATTATATCAGCCTGAGTACTTCTTGTAAACTCCAAACTCTGGCTTCTCTTGCTTGCCTCCCCTGCCCCCACCTTGAGCTCTCTCTGGCTCTAAAAGGGGAGTGTTGACTGTCAGTAGATTTGGGCTTCCTTCCCTCCTTCAGCTTTCCTGAGCTGCCTCCCTTTTCTCCAGTTTCCTTTATTAAAAATGCTAATTCTACCATTTTCTGCCTGGATCCCAGACAAACACAGTCAAAAGGAGCGAGGATGGGAGGGAACAGGAGCGCAGAAATGTTCTGAACCAAGGAGCAGCTTTTTATCTGGCTGTCCCTCTCTGGATGCTCCCAGCCTTCCCTGAGGCTCACAGCAGTGCGAGCACAGCAGGGGTTGGGGGAGGAGGAGGAGGCTGAAAAAAATTTTTTTTCTCATTTTAAAATTAAAATCCCCTAAAAAGAAAAATTGCTGTCCTTGTAACTTTAGTAGGGACTTTTGGCTTTTGTTCTCTTTGTCAGAGTGGCAAATTTCATCTTCTGTTCTGGAGGCCGAGAGAAGGAAGAGCAGAGGCGTGCAATATACCAGGCTCCATAGAAAGAAGAGGAAGAGAAGATGAGGATGAATGCTCAGAGGGATAAAGTGAGCGGGGAGTGAGTGCGAGGATGTGGTGGCAGGGAAAGCACAGAAGGGAAATTGGAATGCTAAGAGAAGGCTGGGGTGGGCATAGCTGAAGAGGGAAGCAAATGAAGAATAAAGAAGCCAGTAGAAAACAATGAAGAGGGCTGGTGAGATGGCTCAGTGGGTAAGAGCACTGGGGTGGATGCAGCACTCTATAAACTGCATAGAGGAAAGAAGCCTTGGGGAAACCCCCAGAGATCAGTTATTCATACCCCACATCACCAGGTATGTTGTACAGGATTTTCTCCATCAGCCAGGCAATGCAGAGATGCCTGTGGTGCCCATACATCAATAGCACGTGCTCAGCCTTCCTCTTTCTTTTATTTCATCCAATTTCCTGGTTATATCTACTTCAAAGTCCTTAACACCCTGCCTCATGACATTGTTATCTTACAGATACTCCTAGAGCAGGGACACATCTTATATCAGTGTGTTTACCAAGTTATACCCCTTACGTTTGTTCTTCTCTCTCTGCAAACTAATGCCTGACCCCGTATAATTAGTTTTGGTATTCTCTCCCAGAGACCCTCATTTTTCTGTACTTCAGGTAGTAAAACACCTTTTACATTTGACCGTGAAACCCCTAGAGGCCATTAAAAGTGGTTGTCCGAAGCTGGGAAGAAAGAGTTCATTGAAGAGGAAATAATGCACAAGCTGCCATCAGGAGACCTGATCCCAGATAATTCAACATTAATCAGCTGTGTGACCAGCTGGATTAGTGGGAAGCCTGTTTTAGCTCTGACAGTCTTAAGAGCTGATCTTCCTTAAGTCCTCAGGAGAGCAGTACGCTGGGGGATGGGTTTCAGAGCCTCCCAGCCTTGGACTCAACTCTTGGCTCCACATAACCATGAGCCAGGTAGTAATTTATTTGATCTTCTCATGGTGATGTGGCCAGACGCAAGCTCAGGGTGATAATGCCACCTTCTGAGGGGAGCCTCAGGAATAAAAATCAACTCTCCAAGGTGATTCCCTGATTGTCACACCTTCGCTAGGCTGAAGGAAATATCTACAAGTTCCATTTACTACAGAATTAGTATTTATATCTACAACTTAGGGGCCATTAGGAAAAGTAATAGCCATACATTTTAAGTAGACGCCACTGTTTGGTTGATAATTTAAAAATACCTTACAATGGCCTGTAAAATGGCAGCTGTGACCCATGAAGAGGGCGTGATGTAAGACAGCGGTTCTCAACCTTCCTAATGTGATCCTTAAATACAATTCCTCAGTTTGTGCTGACTCCCAGCCATAAAATTGTTTTCAGTTCTACTTCGTAACTGTAATTTTGCTACTGTCACATATCATAACAAAAATATCCATGTTTCCCCATGGTCTTAGGCGATCCCTGTGAAAGGGCTGTTCAGTTCCCCAAAGGCATCTCAACCCATACCTTGGGAACTGCTGCTGTAAGCAAATCATGGGTAAAATTCTTTGTTAAGAACAGACCAGGTCTCCAACAAATGGCAGCGTTTTCTGCTACTAATGGGAATATTTCACAGCATCTGAGTTGGACCCAAAGAAGTAAATTAAAGTTGATCTTATCCAGATTCATTCTCTCCCCACCCCCATAGTGTTAAAAATATGGGTCTGAAGGATTCAGAAAGTATTTTGTAAGTCAAGTACCGGCACACTACCTTGAAGAAATTGTGTGTGTGTGTGTGTGTGTGTGTGTGCTCACTTGCACATGTTCATGTGTATGAATGTATATGTATGTATATGTGTATGTATGTGCACATTTATATGTTGTACATGCATGTATATGTTCATATTTTATTCATATATTATATATAAATGTATATAAACACAGAATACTATACATATGTATTTATATGTGTATATGAAAAACTCCAAAGATAAACATTTTGAGTGAGAATTCTGTCTTAAATCTCACTAGAGACGTCCACCATGGGCCCCCTGTGTGACTGACATGAAGAAATGGCCTAGATGACTAAAAGCTAGCACTGTACTGGTTTGTACAAACTCACACAGCAAGAGAAACACCTGCCTTCTTTTCCCTTGGGATTTGCCATCTCATCTGAGATGGGCTCTTTTGCAGTCTGTGCTGAGTGTTTGTTAGGTGGAGGGTGCTAAAGAGGGAGTGACTCAGAAGGGTAAAGAAATCCCAGTTACTCTTCCTCTCTAAAGCAACCACAGCGAGATGACAGCCACAAGCCCTGCTCATCCATTCTGACTTAATGCTTACGCTGCCGTACTGTGGGATGAATTGTGCCTTGCCTGAAATCCAGATGCTAGAGCTCTCAGTCGCTTTGTGACTATTCTGGCAAAAAAGGCCTTTAAGAAGGAATATGGGGCTGAGCTCTTATTCAGCAGGACTAGTGTCCTTAGAAAAAGAGGAAGGGAAGTCCCAGAGTTTCCTTTACTGTGTAAGGACACAGTGAGAGTGTATCTATCTGGAGGTCAGCTGTGGCTACATAAGAAACTACATCCTGGGTCTTGTAGCCTCTCCAACTGTGAACAAATCAAATAAACTTATGAGTATCAAGTTGTCTAACTCACAGGTTTGTTTTCTTTTTGATTTATTATCTTTATTTATCCTTGGTGAATTTTGTACATCTATATAATGTATTAGACTATATTTACTCCCACTCCTCCTTGGACTTCTCCTAGAACACCTCCAGCCATGTCTCCCTCTCAAGTTCATTTCTTCCTTTTTAATTCATTGAATCCAACATACGCTGTTCAAAGCACATGGTGGAGGGCCACCCATGGTAGCACAGGCCACCTACCAGGGGCCACTTCCCTGAAGAAAATCGGCAATCTCTACTCTGGCAACCTTCAGTTGCCAAGTCTCCTCAGCTAGGGGTAGGACATTGTGCCACCTCTCTCCTCTGTGAAGCAATGCTGTGATTTTGTGCAGACAACCACAGCTGTCGGGAGTTCATGAGTACAGTATCCAGAAGACAGTTTGGCGACCTTCCTCCCCAACTTTACAATCTTTCCACTTTCTTTTCCCTTCCACAATGTTCCCTAAGCTAAATGGCCAGACATGGTTTTGAATGTTTTGGCTTTAGGGTGTTATTTTGTTTGAGAGAGGTGTCTCTCTAAGCCAGGCTGACCACAGACTCATGACAATCTCCCCCTCTTTGCCTCCTGTGTGGAATTACAAAGATAAGCCACAATACCCAACTTGATATTTTTTATGGTAACTGTGGATGACTAATATAAACACTCTTTATGGCCAAACAAGAAGGTGGCATCGCAGGCACATCACAGAACCAAATAAGGAGCAGCCCGTGCCCATAAGAAGTTTAAGGTCCTGTGCAAAGGCTGATAAGAACACTCACTGCTCTGAGCTCTCCCTTTGGCTGTGGTCCTCGGGGGAAGAAGCTTTTAAATCATGACAGTGCTGACAGGAGAACAGAAATGAGCATCTTGGGAAAGCTCTGTGGGGTGAGTTAGAGGTAGCTGGGAACAGGATAATATGTATCCATAACCCGGTTTTCCTCCACCCCATATCCTGTAGCTATTCCAGGAACATTCTCTTCCCAGAAATCCCTCTTCTACAATATCTAGCTGTATCTGTGCCATAGATACACACTCAAGTGATCCAAGCTAAGCTGATGAGGACTCTATTAGATCCCATTTGCCGTAGGCTGAGCCTTTGTCCCATCTGCATTTGGGTTCTGTAATTGTGTAAAGGATGCATCATAGCCACTGTATTTCCTTCTGCTATATATATGTAAGTTGCCATTTAGGTGTTTCCTTCATATTTGTTTATTCATTTCAAGTCACCCATTCATTGGTTTCACAAACATTTAAAGCTAGCTTCTAATTTCTCTGCACCCAACTTTCTTAAACCTTTATGCATGTTATACCAGCTCTATGACAACTGTGGGCTTCATCATAAGCATAAAGAGATTCCTTACTTCCTTTCTTGAGACTGATCCCTGTCAGAGATGCAGGTATATAAGGTGTGTGTTTGTGTGTGTGTGTGTGTGTGTGTGTGTGTGTGTGTGTGTAAGAAAGAAAGAGATACATGGAGATAAGAGAGAGAGAAAGAAGAAAGATAGTGTCAGGGAGACAAGGAGAAAAAGGGAAGGAGAGAAGGCATACCCCAGCTTCACACACTGATGTGCATTGGAAATGAATTTAACAAACCCTGTGAAATTAAGGAACTGACAACAAGAACAACCAATTAAAAAAATACATCTCCCCCCCACCCCCCCACCCCCGCTTGCTGCTAACCTTTCACCAAACATGGACTGCTCACTAGCCTTGTGCCACAGCTTTCCTGTCCCCCCTACAAAGCTAAAGTTGAAATTTAATTACCTTTGCCATGATGATAACAGGTGGGGGCCTTAAGCAAGAGCTTAGGTCATGAGGGTCGCTATGTTCTCGTAGGTGTGGATGAGTTATCACAGGAAGATTTCTTATAAATATGATTTCACTTTATTTTACTCTCCATGATGTGGTCACTTGTCCTTCCTCTGTGTTATTATGTATAAAAAGTTCCTTACCATCTACTACCATGTGCTTTTAGACTTTCAGCCTCTATACTGGAAAAAAAAATCTTCTATGGTTTATAAATGACACAGTCTATGGAATTCTTTTATTGTAGTGTAAAACTGACCAAGAATAAACCAGGTAATGAAGGACAAACATTTAAAGTATATGTGACTTTGCACATGGACAATGTGAAAAGGATAGATGATTTGAAAGGAACATGTGGACCAACCCTACATTTGCATGACTGCAGCATTGAGAGTGATTCCAACGAAAAAGGACTTGGAGATAGAAATTGTAGTAAGTTGGAGGTCATTCAATAGTTGTTAATAGATTGTTGATAGAGACAGTGAAGACCTTTTTTATGATATATGTACTGGATATACTCCAGTCAAGAAAAGACAAAATATATGGATGTCTCACTCCATTACAGCATACTCTTTCAAGGTCATAGTAGGCTTGCAAGACCAGCATGATACCTTGCCTTAAGACGTGACCACCTTCCAACAGTTCCTACCTTTTAAAGTTTTCACCAGTTCAGCACTGCAACAATGGGTTGAAATTCCAAGCACATGAACCTCTGTGGACTCAAACACTTGCAAGCAGAACAAGGTCTCTGTAGGGGTCCAGTGGGGGGTAAGCAATTGAAATCTAGAGTGAAGGTCATCTTTGTCATACAATTGCAAAGAACTCAATAAAGTTGTATCCTTGTCCCATATGGAACTTTATGGAAGGCAAAACTTAGGAATGATGAACCAGGATAAGTGGTCCCAGGCATTGAAACTTTATTTTTTACTTGGCTATTTTAGTCACATGCAGTGAGATTAAGAACAGAGAGATGATTTCAAGATGAAGTGTATAATTAAAATGTAATCAGATTGGGGGAATTTGTAACTTCAAATAAAGGAAGACCATAGGACAAAGACACTAAGGCACTGAGCTACCCCCTCCTTCTCTTTAAAGGCTCAGAGATCTAAAAGGGTAGAATAGTTTATGAAGAAATGATCTGGAGGAGGCCCCCCTATGGGTTCATTGCCTGGAACCTCCAGGGACCAGTGCTCTCCATTCTGGGACAGGTTTCCTAAACCAAAGCTCAACTGATCCCAGGTAAAAACTGACCTATATCACTCTGGCTATTGATCTGGAAGGTAGAACTAACAAATCATGGCAAAGTCCTCATATCCAAAGTCCTAGGTCTTCAGGCTCTCTGAATGTAAGAACTAGAGAGACATCATAGCTATCCTGGGTAAGAATCCAAAGGATGCTGAGAGGAAGCTGTCCAAAGACTTGCCCACGAAGTAAAATCACTGCAAGGAGCTTTTACATTGTGAAACTTCTGGAATGGGGCCACACTCAAACCCCAAGAATGGTAAAGATACCAGCATAAAGTGCCAGCTTAGGAGAACTCAGGACTGGAACTCTAACCCTAGAGAAAGGACCTAGATATAAAGACAGAGCAATTAGAGGGTTGGGAGCTGTACTGGCTAGTTTTGTGTGTCAACTTGACACAGGCTGGAGTTATCACAGAGAAAGGATTTTCAGTTAGGGAAATGCCTCTACAAGATCCAGCTGTAAGGCATTTTCTCAATTAGTGATCAAGGGGGAAAGCCCCCTTGTGGATGGGACCATTTCTGGGCTGGTAGTCTTGGATCTATAAGAGAGCAGGCTGAGAAAGCCAGGGGAAGCAAGCCAGCAAGGAACATCCCCTCATGGCCTCTGCATCAGCTCCTGCTTTCTGACCTGCTTGAGTTCTAGTCCTGACTTCCTTTAGTGATGAACAGCAATGTGGAAATGTAAGCTGAATAAACCCTTTCCTCCCCAACTTGTTTCTTGACCATGATGTTTGTGCAGGAATAGAAACCCTGACTAAGACAGGAGCCAAGTCTAGTGTGCCCCACTGGAAAGCATGAATTTGAACAACACGTTTCTTCCTTAAGACTCAATGTTTTCCCTGTTAGGTTTTGAGGTTCCTTGGGACCACTTTCCCTCCCCACCCCCCATTTTATTGCCTATTGCTTTCTTCTGGACCATGAATGTTACTCTGTACCTATCTTACCAGTACATGATGGGAGCAGGAAATTTGAATTCACAGGCTCACCATTGGAGGGTATGCGATTCCGGATGAATCACACTTGAATATTATCTACATCTAGATCAGATGAAACTTGGCCCTTTGGACTATGAATTTTATGTTGGGATGGATTGAGACTTTGGGGCTACTGGGTAAAATGAAACTACTTTGTGAGAAACCCACAAGTTTGAGGGGGCCTAGTGTGGTTTCAAATACCCCTTTAATATTCATTCTGGCTGGGAGGTGGTGATATATGCCTTTAATCCCAACATTCAGGAGGCATAGGCAGGTGGATCTCTGTGAATTCAAAGCCAGCTTGGTCTTCAGAGTGAGTTCCAGGACATCCAGGGCTACACAAAGAAACTCTGTCTTGAAGAGCCAGAAACAAAAAGACCAACTAATAAATGGATAGATAGATAGATAGATAGATAGATAGATAGATAGATGATAGATATCCATGCTAACATTCAATCTCTGTCTTAACAGTATTAAGAGTGTTATCTCAGGAATCAGTAACAATGCTACGACTGTGGTTCTCAGTCTTCCTAATGTTGTCTGTGACCCTTCAGTATAGTTCTTCATGTTCTGGTGACCTCCAAGCATAAAATTATTTTCACTGCTACTTTCTTTATAACTGTAATTTTGCTACTATTATGAATTGTAATGTAAATATCGGTGTCTTCCCATGGTCTTAGGCAACACTTGTAAAGGGTTGCTGCATCCCCAAAGGGGTCTCACCCCACAGGTTGGAAATCACTACTCTAGAGCAGGCTTCCTGTAAAAGTGAGTTGGCTTATATTTGCTACATTATTTGAGGTTTCCTGCTCTACTGCTGTGGCACAAGTAGCCACTGTCAAATGCTAACAGCACTAGTCTTTCCAGCCTCTAGAGCTAAAAAACCTCTAGTGCTTAGAAATGGCCCATTCTATGCTATTTTATTATACATCAAAATGCATTAAAAATCTTGTGTATGCTATATAGTATACATCCAAAATAGTCTTTATATAAAGCTTTGCCCAGATAACTAATGCAAAAACTTGGTTTTAATTTTCTTTCTTGCCATTTCAGCTGCCTTGCCCCCTCATTCTTATTGCTCTGGGACCACATCTTCATGGATAAGCTGGGTCTGAGTGCTTAGGCTAACACAATCTCATACAGGTAGTTTCTACTTCAGGATGGTTAACAGTGCACATGAGTTTATGTAGGGGGCTATATCGTATGCAACTAGTTGAAAGCATACTTTGAATTCTGAGTTTTGAGTTTTGGATTTTTATGTGAAATATGTGAAATAATGTGAAATGGGATTTTTCTCTCATGATGTTGGACAAAGTCCGCTCCCTGTCAGGCCACACAGTTGCCAAGTAAATAAGTAAAACTCTCCAATACTGAGCTCCAATGCTGGGCCCATAGGTCATGAATATGAAGTGACTGCATGGGAGGGGGAGTTATAGGATTTAACTATACAGACTATCCTCAAACTCCCATTTTCCCTTTATACTCCTGAGTATTGGGATTAGAGGTGTGAGCCACTGTGCCAGACTAAATAAATTTTGACCTTTGGAATTTTTGGCATGGGTTAGGTTTATTGGGATGTATCACCAATATTATTTGAGGGGCATCTGCACTTCAATTTACCCAGTTATAAAATGCAGACAGACATTGACAGTACCTCCTTATAAGTTTGTTGTAGAGGCTAGATGAATTAAGTGCTGTGAACAGGGTCTACTATATCATAAACCCTGAATGATGGCTGGTTCTGGTTCTCTATCTCTTTTTCTCAGGTACCTAAGATAATACTGGAGACATCAGGAAGGGCTTTCTAAATGAATAAGCAATAACTGTGCTCTACTTTAGTAGCGCTTGGAAGACAAATGAATTAAGTCATAAAAGAATACCATGCCATAAAACACTGATTTCTTCTAAGGAGACGGGAGGACTTAAACACTAGGTGTCGTGCAGAGGTTTGATAGAGCTTGCATATTTAACCTGAAGTGCAGCCATTCACTTATTCACTCCTGGAACACTTATATGGCACTTAGTAATGAGTATGACAGGAAACACCACAGAATTATAAAAGTGAAAATGGTATAACCCTGAACTGGCAACTTGGTGTAATAGAGGCACAGGGAGACAGACACACAGATGATTATAGTTACCAGATTATTCTAATTATCATTTGAAACCAATAACATAGACAGGAATATATATAACATGACAGGCAAAGGGTTTCTTCTAGACTGGATATCATTGGTAGGCATCGCACAAACAGCATCTCAATATAGACTTAATCACTAAGAAAGTGCTTAGATGTCCAGAAAGAGAGAAGTAGAAGAAGGTTTCTCAAATGCTGCATATCTGCAGGCAAAGGTATTAGAGACATGGGCATAGCATGGTACATGCACAGCCTCTGCAACAGACTCACTGCCATAGACTTTCAGACAAGAGAGTGATTGGAATGAGAGGGCTAGAGGGCTTGGCAGAGATGTGGACAGGGGAAGCTTGTAACTCATCTTTGACAGCTTCAAATTTCTTTTTAGTAGGGTCACAGAGACAACAGATGAATTGGAGGGAGAGTGTGAAATGGGAAGATCTTTTGACAAATCTTTTTGGTGGCTGCAGAAGAAGGACTTGGGGACAATTAAGGAGGTGGGAGCCAGATGGTAGCCAGTCAAAGGACACAATGAGAGAGAAAGCTTCTTCCCAGAGAGCTGTGGACTCACAGATTAGTCTATGTCCTTGTGTGGGAGAGCCACTCAATAAACATGGGGAGGGGATGTTCCCTGCAGAACTTTGAGGAGGTCCCCAGGGGCCTGGCGTCTTTACCAGCCTCCTTTCTTTAAGAACTTTCTGGAGTCTCACCATTGGTCTTCCTAAGAAAGCAGGGTATGTTGTCTTAGTTAGAGTCCTAAGATATCAGCACTAAAATCTAATGCCAAAATTTGTACAGAAATTTAAAATATGGTCTTGGAAACATAATTGTGTTATTCTCATTAGCCAAATAGCTTTAAGGGGAGGGAGGGTCAAGAGACAGAAAGCAAGAATAAAGGTGCTCTCTAGCTCTTAAATAAATGTAAAAGTCAAGGCCATAGTAAAAACAATCAAACAAACAAAAAACCCAGTAAGTAAAGAACCAAGCAAGAACTGAAAAACACCATGAACATAAACAACCAAAACAACACCAAGAATCAAACTAAGGTCCTACTAATCTTCTCATTCAAGCGCACGTGCGCGCGCGCGCACACACACACACACACACACACACACACACACACACACACAAGCAGGGAGAGCATAGGAGGGAGGGAAGGAGGGACGGAGGGAGGGAGGGAGAGAGGGAGAGAGAGAGAGAGAGAGAGAGAGAGAGAGAGAGAGAGAGAGAGAGAGAGAGAGAGAGAGAGATTGTTTTCCAGCTGCACAGCTACGGTGATTATCAATCATATTTTCAATATCTCCATCCTCAGAAACATTTCTTTTTTTCTTACCAACCCCTATCTCATAGTGCCTTAGGTTACCAACTCAAACTCCAACCATGCCCTACATTCTATATCTCAGGCCATAGTAAATTTAATTTCTAAATTGGTTGAAGATAGCGAGAATGGGGAAAAATTCTGAGATAGGATCATCAATGACCTCCTCCCTGAGCTTTTAGTTCAAAGGATTTGTGGTTTAGGCCCAGAAAACAGTAGACTTAATGCATGTATATGCTGCTCTCCTCCCCCCCCCCCCAATCCTCTGGTGCACAAGGGTGCAGCAGGGGGTGCTGGGAAACAGAGTCTTTGATGATGTGCTCGCCCTGCTGTGAAGACTAATGACTTCAAAGAAGGCATCTGCCATGCTGGGGGCTTCCATAGAAAAAGCTGACTGCAGTGTAATTAGGCAAGAGGCCTGAGTTTAGAATACTGTGTCCAACAGCACCCTCCCCTGCCCAGTGCAAAGCCCAATCTGGAGAAGACTGAGACAGGGCTTTTGAAGAGCAGAATTGTCTTTGAAGCTAACAGCAGAAAGAAAAAAAAAAGTCAAAAATCAAACTAAATAAAACCCAGGCTGCCCATGGCCTGCTAGACAGTAGGCTGAAGTTTAAAAGTTTTGAACAGTGAAAGCAAGGCCTCTCTTCTAAAAACCATTTCCCTAGAAAATGCTGTGTCTGATGCTAGAGCCCCTCACTCTAAAAGGAAGAACCATTTAATGCTATTGGCATGGCTGTGATCAACCATCTCTGGGAGCCAGTCACCTTTGCCTTCCCTGCTTCTGTCATTTACAACCTTCTAGTTCTGCAACCTGAAGAGAACTTCACCCATAGCACAGCCTTTTCCTTTTCGTTATTTCCTAATCAACACAGCATAGCACATAGCAACCGGGTGTTTGCAGTGTAATTGGATATTAGAAGTATGCTAGGGATAATTTAAAGACTATAAAGAGATGCACATAGGTCAAATGCAAATGTTACAAGGATGTGAGCCTTTGTGAATTTTAGAGCCAGTCTGTGAACTCTGAGTGATGATGTCACTTCTTAAGGGGTCTCAATGAAACAGTTAGTACTAATTAATTCATAGGGGAGGAAGTGGAGATGCAGTGAGCTTAGGGAGTTGCTTGAGGGAAGTAGGTAGTTAATAAGGGAGAATTGGACTCGGATGATTGGTAGAGTCTTAACTCTTATGTTCTTCTGGATTAACTCCATATAGACTAAAACTTCTTGTCTCTGAACTGAACTAGAGCTGAATATTTCTGGATCACTAAAGAGTAGATAACACACAAACAAACAATCAATCAAACAAAAACAGTCCCTCCTTCATGACCCACACACAAATATCTATCCTGTGAGTCCATATCAGGAACCGCCCTAGAAACCGTTATTTAAGTTTTTAGGACATCTATTGTGTTTATCTGGGAAGCATTCTCAATAATAAGCCCTTGTTCCAAAGCCTTATTAACTAACCAACTGTCAAGACAAAGTGGCATAGGAGAGTGGACAGTAAGCTTGATTCAACCAAAGATGGAGGTGGCTTCCAAATGGGGATCTGGGAAGGTTTTTATGGTGGAGCAGTTATTTGGGCTTGAAAAAAAAAACTGTAGAATAGAAGAGCTAGAGGGAAGAAATGTCCTGAGCCTGAGTGGAGAGGGCCATGTGAACAGTGGTTCAGTAGTGCTATGAAAGATGTTGGGTCCACCTTGGGAGGAGCTGCTTTGAGAGACCTTGCTGAGTGTTTCTTTTTGGGGTCAAACTTATCCTCAGGTCTTACATACAGCCTATGGCCAGACTTCTGAGGTCACCATACCTCCTTCTGGGCCTACTGTAGAATCTCATGCAAATTATGTAACCCCTTGTGTCCTGGTTTCCTCATTTCTAAAAGATCACAGGCATGCATGTTCATAAAGCACTTATAAAGAATGCCTGCCACCAAGAAAGCACTTAGTAAATATGACCTGTTACTAGTCAAACTAGATAAGAGACATAAACAACTAGAGTAGTTCATCACTTAGAAGGGTGAATATGACATGTGGTCTCCCTTCCTCACTCTTAGAGACCATGGGGCACATGTGCTTTACTGATGTCTGAAGCAGTTCAGATCTCTATATTAAGGTCCATCTATTGATCATGCGATTTTCCAAAATCCAAACACTCCCAGGTCCTAGCAGGAAAACACCAACTGACAGCCTCAAGGCTAAACAAAGAACTTCAGGATGCCAAAGACTACTCAGAAGTACTTTTGTCCTGGGAAGAGTCACTTTGTTGGCTATCCAATACCAATCATCAGTCCTAAAACCATTTGAGTAATATTATATTGACTAAGTAGGTTATATTTACATATTTAGGAATAGATAAACATACACATATACTATACATATGTTTAACAACCAATTAAAGATAAAGAAGCCATGAATTTGGGAGTGAGAACAAGGTAGAAGGGTCATATTGGAAGGGTTGTATAGGAAAGGAAGGTGGGAAATTGAAATTATAATTTCAAAAAATAAAAAAAATTAAAAAGAAAATAAAAAATACTGCTAAGTAGTGTAACTGAGTTGTTTTAAAGGCAGTGCACATCAATGATTCCATCACAAGGGAGGTGGAGACAGGCAGATCTCTGAAGCTCACTGGAAGGACCCAAACTAGAAGAATTAGTAAACTTCAGGTTCAGTGTGAGACTCTGACTCAAAGAAAACAAGGTGGAGAGTGCCCAAGAAAAACACTTGATGCCAATTTTTTACCTCTACATACACGTGTACATATCCTCTCTCTCTCTCTCTCTCTCTCTCTCTCTCTCTCTCTCTCTCTCTCTCTCTCACACACACACACACACACACGCACACGCACACGCACACGCACGCGCACACACACACACACACACACACACACACACTGGGGGTAGGAAGAGAGAGAGAACAGTTGGAAGATTTAGGCACTGTGAGAAGAAATGTCTTATCTACCATTCCAGTAAACCCATTCTCCTCATGTCTCTTATTAAATAGAACAATTAGAAAACCTGGCTTTGCCAGGCAATGGTGGCGCACGCCTTTAATCCCAGCACTTGGGAGGCAGTGGCAGGTGGATTTCTGAGTTTGAGGCCAGCCTGGTCTACAGAGTGAGTTCCAGGACAGCCATGGCTACACAGAGAAACCCTGTCTTGAAAAAAAGAAAAAGAAAAAAAGAAATGTCTCAAAATAGTTATCCTGTACACAATGATCTGAAACATCAGAAAACTTAAGATCCAGCCAGCCCACATCTGAAGATATTATTTGTCCTCAGGCATCCACCCTACACTCTACAAAAATTCATAGTTTTTAATCTACCTCAAGCTCTCCTAGAAATTAGGAGCGGGGCATAGAAGAAGGAAATAAACATACTCCTTTTTCTTCCAAAGGACAAAACGGCCCAAGTAGGTGAAAGTCACAGGGACACATATTTTCATTCAGCCCAAAGTTCTGTTTAAAGATTTGTCCTACAATAATAGAATGAGCTGCAGCATGAAATTCCATGGCCCCTGTCACTAATGATGTTCAAACAGTGGCTGGAAGGCCATATGCTACATGGAGTGGCACACTGGATAATCTGACCTTGATGTGGGCTCCCAACACAGAGATTCTACACTTGTCAGTGATCCAGCTGATGCACTCCTGTTCTTGTCCCTAAAATTAGATATGTGACTCACCCCTTCCATGCGAGAATCTAAAATGTAATACGGTTTTATATAAGACCTGTAGTTACCTTTAGAAAACAGAGACCCGATTACATCTTCCCAAACTACACCCAAACTTGATAATCCTAATTTGGGCTTTGTCCAGGAAAGATTTATAAGACGAACAAACCCTTTTCATTTATTTGACACATGTTGACTGAGTCCCTATGTTCCTGGCAGTGTGATAGGGTATGGTAATGCAATAACATATGAGACATTATTTTTCCCACTATGTAATTTACATTCTGGTGGTATGTTCGGCTAAACTCACCTGCCAAATTGACATTAAGATTGCATCATTTGGTAAAAGATCAAAGAGCACAAAATAGGTCACAATTAATGTTAAACACGATTTTAGCATTCACTGTATACTGATCCAGCACTTACACATTTATGAATATTATTGAGTATTTTTTAGGTCTTCTCAATAATCCTTGTGATAATTTTATTGAAGAGACGACATTTTTGTCCTTAATGACAATGAAATCAAGGCTTATTGAAATCATAAAATTACCCCAACACAAAGATCTTTTACAAAGAAAGATTTGACCCTATGTCTGTCAGACTCTTGTCTGTTTCATTATGTTACACCATCTCCCATAAAGGTTAAATGTGAACTGGCCAGAGCTAGGGAGGGTAGAGTGCTCTAGTGGTAGAGTGCTTGCTTAGCATGAAAGAGGTTCTGAGTTCAATTCCTAGCACCTAAAATACAATAATAAAATGAGTGGGTAAATATCAATTCTAGTGAGTTGGGGGTATGCAGCTTCCTGGCTAGATAGCCTGCAGTCTGTTAAGAATACCCAAAACTATGCCTGAAAGAAAAAACTTCTGAGTTTGTCTCAGATGATCTTGTCCCTAGGTCAAGTAACATGAATAAAATAGGTAAGTCTGTCTTTCAGATGGGAAAAGTATGTTACTCACTGGACAAGGGCTCTGAAATTTGCTTAGAGCAAGGCCCTGTCTCTGTGTTTTGTTCACCACCTACAAGTGCTGCATGCACCATTCTAAGATGACCATAATGACTGAATGCCGGCCATGATGTGGCACTAAGAATAGCACAAAGTTACTCAGCAACAAACGCCTGTCCCCACAGACAGTTACAGCCTAGGGCCCCTCAGCATCTATCTAGCTGAAGTGCAGTTTTTACCTGAATTGGACAGAGGCCAATAGCACTTACTGTGCTTAGGCCTGCAGCAAGGTCCCTCTAGTGACTTGTTATCCTCCCTAGGATGCTATGTCATTCTGAGAGATTCTCAACTCAGAACACATACTTACTGCTTAACTCTAGCCTCGGCTCCTGAAGTCTCTGTCCGTGGAAATCTAAAGCTAAATTATAGCCTTGTCTGTTTCCATCTCAAGACTCTTGGGAACAACTGCCCTTGAAGTGTTTGACCAAAGAAAGTCTTCTGTAGGGACTATTATGATTTTATATTTTTGCCTATAAAATGTGAACAAAAGTCTTCCCTTAATGTTTTGAAGTGAGAATTAAATCTCATCTAGTAGTGTGCTAGCAAAATCGATGGTCAACTTCACGCAATTTAGAAAGACCCAGGAGATAATCATATATTTGAGGGACATTCAGGACTTAGGTAACTGAGTTAAGAAGACCATGTTGACTCGGGGTGGTACGATCCCTTGGGCTGGGGTCCCAGGCTACATGAAAAAGGAGAAAGCTAGCTGAGTACTAGTAGTTCTCTCTCTCCTCTTTCCAACTGTGGGTGTAATGTGAGTGGCCAGCCACCTTTGCTGTAACCTCTGCCACTATGATTGTACCTGCCAACAGTGAACCATAATAAGCCCATACTGAAGTTGCTTTTGTTAGTTATTTTGCCACCACAACAAAAAGTCACGAATATAAGTACGTAGATGGGTGGCTGCAAGGTCCATGTAAAAGCCAGTTTGTCACCATGAATATTATCATCACACAAGTTATGCCTGTGCCCACAAGGCAGAGGACAAGGAAAGTTTTAATAACAGGCATGTGAAGAGTTATGAGTCACTGGTAATGTCAATTCAACTCTAGATCGGCATTTCCCAGAGTTGACCATGTTCCCTCTGGTGACCATCTCACAGCAGTAAACTCTGATTCCACTTAAAGCCAGTGTTCTCACACTGATTATAAAGAAAAGAGTCCCTGCTGTACATCAGCGTGGATGGACGGACTCCATGCTGAGAACTGGCATCTGGGAAGCCCTGTGGGAGACTTGCATCTCTAGAGCTAATTGGGCTAATGCAACCTTAGGGCTTATGTAGCTGTTTGTAGCCTCATTTCACAGTCCTCTAAAACAGAAGTCTAGGGACTCCAAAATGCAAAGGTCTTAAATCCAAAACCCAAGCATGAGTGGCAGACTGGGCATTGGCTGTACTTCCTCAAGCCGTCACACGAACCTCAGTGTGAGAACCCCTTGGAAAGGTTAATAAACTAGGCGGGAAGGAGACCATTGGGAAAGGAAAGGTGATTCCAGGTGTTGAACTCCACTATGGTATAATGGAAAACAACATGGATGCCAGCGTCTGGGGTCAGGCCTCTGTGATAGTGACCAATGTACCACTGAGTTTCAAATAATAATATAAACTTTTTAGTGTCTGTGTGTGCATGTGGTATGTGGTGTATGTGTGCTGGATAGTGTATGTGGTATATGTAGTTTGTGTATGTGTGTGTTACATGTAGTATGTGTAGTGTGTGGTATGTAAGTGGGGTGTGTGGGGTGTGTGTATGTGGTATGTATGATGTGTGTGTTTGTATCTCTCTCTGTCTCTCTCTCTGTCTCTCTCTCTCTGTCTCTCTCTCTCTCTCTCTGTGTTTACTTCAGAGGATGAAATTTTAGGTGACCTGAACTCTTTTATTTTTGCTTCTATTTTTTTCTCATAGAATTTTTTTCTGCCTTATGCATTTTTTATGATATGAAGGGAAACAAAAGATTCAAAATGAGATATGCAGTGGCAAAATGTGTTTTATATATATGTATATATGTGTGTGTGTTTATATATATATATACATACATATATATATATATATATATATATACACAAATATATGTGTGTGTGTGTCTATCTTAGGAAAATAATTATAGCATGAGTGATTGAAAAATAATCTAAACTACTTGTCTGGAAAGAATAAACCATAAGATTACTTTTATGGAAATTGCTTTCCCAGAAGTTGTAGGTGGTATAAATATCACTAATTGCCCATCTCTTAAAAAAATCCAGTTTGTAGGATTTTTATTAAGACATTACACACGTGCACGTGCATGAGTGTGCCTACACACACACATACACACACAGAGTTTATTTATTGATTTCTATTTTGGGAAGGTGTGTGAGAGTGTGTGTGTGATGTATTTACAGAAGTATGTGCAAGTGCTTGTGGGTGCCAGAGGATGATGTTGGCGTCCTGTCTGTCATTCTGTCATCTTATTACTTTGAGATATGTCTTTTACTGAACCTGGAAGTAGTATGACAACCAGCCTACCAGAAGGATGCTCCGGTTTGTAGCCTCCACAGTTCCAGGCACACTTGGTCAAGCCCAGGTTAGTTGTGAGCTCTGTGCTGAGACTTAAACTCAGGTTCTTGTGCTTGCTCAGAGTGCTCTCACCCTCTAAACCACGGCTCTAGCCTCTTATGGTGACACTTAAAAAACCTATTCAGTATGGTATTTAGTCTTCCATCCAATAAATGACAAGAATTAATTAGCACTGCATGAAAAATTGTTCAGTATTTGCGAACACTGATGCTGTTCTAGACTACTTCCGTAAATGTGTATGCCACTACTCCTTGTTCAAACAGCTTTTTTATTACACTGACTTACAGAAGTGTTTACTGAACACTTGATCTGAATGCTAGACTTAAAAAAGACTTATTTCTCCTAGTTCACTATAATAAATAGGTTACAAAATTGAGAGTTTTCCGTAAGACATCAAGACTAACTTCCTTGTGGATAATTTTGAGAAAAAATAATGTACTTCGAGGGTATTTGTAATGATCTGCTTTGTATCTTTTCTGCTTTTCGTGACTATTAAAGGCTAGATATATTCATTGTTAAACTGAAAGAAAGAATAAACTATATGCAAATGAATGAAGGTGGCAGCAGGGAGAACTTTCAATGCACAGAAAAGGGAAATTGGAAAGAAATACACACAAATGGCAAATGGCAGTGGTAGTTTTTGTAAACATAAGATCATGAGTGGAGTTCTTTTTCTATTGATAAAATAAAAAATAGCTCAGATGTCCAAAGGGAAGAAAAATCATAGCAGTCACCTGTCTAATATTTTCAAACTGGAACCAAAGGAAACTGAGGGCTCAGAGAACATTTTTAGTGGAAAACATCCATGCATTCAATAGAATATATGAATTCAGGACACTCTCTGGAAAGCATAGGCAAGACATAAAACATTCATTTCTATAAAATTGAAACAATTTATCTTCCATTCTTGAGCAGATGGGAGGGTAAATTGAGGTTGATTTTTTTTTTCACCCTAGTGGTCATGTTGGAGGAAATATGAGTCTTCCCACCTCTGGCACTGTTTAAAATAAGTCTCACGGTGCCTTGACTGGACTATGCAGAGACAGCCGTGTGTTAGAATGTTAGCTCTCCTGTGGAGGCTAGGCAGCACTGTAGGTGGACACCTGTCACTCAAATGGGGGCAGACTGTGATAGAGATGGGTTTAATTGCCCTGAGAGGGGAAATGAACACAAGCAAGCTTGCCGCCCACCTAGAGCTAATAACTGACTCTCAGATTATTACACACTTTTCATTCCTCTCTCTTAAATATTCATCCAATTGATTTATTTCCAATAGTCAGTTGTTACTATACAGCCTGGCCACCAATTCTGTGGTCTAGGATAAGTTATTTCACCTTTGAGACTCTCCACTTCCCAATCAGTAAAATGAAAATAACTTTTTAGTCACTAGTCTACAGACCCACTCTTATTTTCTCCGGGAGGCGGCGGAATACTGACACGAGGATGCTTTCCTTCACCATGAGGTCTGGAAGGTGTTTGCTTCTGACCTTTTCTTAGCTTTGGCTGTACTTCACTGTCCTTTGAGATACAGTATTAGCAGTACATCCCCAGAAGCTGAGGAGACAACTCAGTTGAGAAAGCATAACCATGCAAGCATGAGGATCCAAGTTTAAGCCCTAAAACCCACACGAAAATGTTGGCTGTGATGGCTTGTGCTTGTAATTCCAGCACTGGGAGAATGGAGACCAGAGCATCCCTGAAGTTTGCTGGCCAATAAATCTAGCCTCATTGGAGAGCTCCAAGCCAGTGAGGGTTACTGCCTCAAAGA
The DNA here is from genome assembly GCF_000001635.26 of Mus musculus. Lineage (NCBI taxonomy): Eukaryota > Metazoa > Chordata > Mammalia > Rodentia > Muridae > Mus > Mus musculus. The sequence goes on along the minus strand of NC_000067.6, from coordinate 158,528,423 downwards.
GGTGGATAGTATTCTTAAGGATGATACCCACGGTTGTCCTCTGGTCTCCACATGCTAGTGTTAATATTTACACACACACACACACACACACACACACACACACACACACCTATATCCCTATTAAAAACCAAACCAAAATAATAACTAATATTTTACAGATTCATAAGGCCCTCTTCAGGACCAATGAAATTGAAATCATCAAATGACAAAGTCAGAAGTGGGGTGTATAAGTAATTGATCCATGGACTGCACTGGCATGCAGGAGCCTCTCACTCCGGCAAAACTTGCTTTTAGGTCAACCACAAGTGGCCAAGATGGTTGTAAGTGTTGCTTCTAAGAAGGCAGCCAAAGGCTTTATCCAAAATGACTTGAGAGTCAGGAGTAGATCAACAAGGACTGTTGTGCAAGTTAGACACACATAATTTGTCTCAGGGGTGTCATGCCTTGGAAAGCATAGGCAAGGTTCGTCTATCTGCAAAGGACAACATGCCTCCTAGACTTACACGACTGACCATGCAATTTTCATCTAAAAATTGGTCAAATAAAACCTGCTTTCACTTAAGAAAGTCCCTCAGAGTGAGGTACAGAGTTTCCCAAACCATCCTGTGGTCAGGGCAAGAGTCCCACTTAGCCTTACAGCACATCCCGGCATGTGTGGGTCACTTTCAAGTTCTGGTTTGCTTATTTGGGGGTGGGGGGGTGTTCTGTGGATTGATTTCCAGTGGAATCGGTTGCAGACAGCTTCTGCAGAGGAAGATCCAGGAGATTTAGGCTTTGTTCCAAGAGTTTTTCCTTCCACTATTCTAACCCTAAACTAAAAAGGAACATGTCAGCAACGTTGCTTTTGAAGGAAGAGGGGGAGACAAAAGAAAGTGATAAAACAAAGCCAAACAAAAAACAGAAGGGAAGGGGGAAAGACGAAAAACAAATAAACTGGCAAATAAATTCATTGGAAACCCTCGTTAGGAATTAGTGACAACGATTAGAGATGGGGTTGAGGAGCTAATGGGAAGATAATCGCATTTGTGAATGGCTTGACTGTGACAGGAAACTGGGCACAGACATTGAGGTCTGGTCTGGAGCGCAGGGGAGGAGACACCAAAGATAAGGCACCAGCTGGTGGCTTTGCTGTGTGGTTTTTTTTTTTTTTTTGTATTAATTTTTTTATTTATTATTTTCTTTATATACATTTCAAATGCTATCCCCAAACTTCCCTATACCCTCCCCCCACCCTGCCTCCCCAACCCACTCCCACTTCTTGGCCCTGGCGTTCCCCTGTACTAGGGCATATAAAGTTTGCAAGACCAACGAGCCTCTCTTCCCAGTGATGGCTGACTAGGCCATCTTCTGGTACATATGCAGCTAGAGACACGAGCTCTGGGGGTACTGGTTAGTTCATATTGTTCCACCTATAGGGTTGCAGACCCCTTTAGCTCCTTGGGTACTTTCTCTAGCCCCTCCATTGGGGGCCCTGTGTTCTATCCAATAGCTGACTGTGAGCATCCACTTCTGTGTTTGCCAGGCACTGGCCTAGTCTCACAAGAGACAGCTATCTGAAGAGTTGGGGGAAGATGAATGGCCTTGGTGACATAGAAACAATCAATGCAGTGGGGTAAAAAAGGCCAGGCTATGGGCTAGAAATAGGTTCCCAAAATTCAAGAAATATTGTGTTTCTAAGGACTCTAACTCTACCTACTGTCATTTCTAAAGAGTTTCATAGATGCTCAATGAAGTGTAGACTGTGCCCCAAATCCAGCATGGAACTGGACCCACACAGTGGCCTCTAGCACAGCTGTGAAGAGGCTTTACCTCTTTAGATGATACACTAGGAGCATGAAGACTGGAATTCCTCTCTCTAGAACCTACATAGAAGGCTGGGCTTAAGGGAGTACATTAGTAATCCTAGTTTTGGGAACTAGAGACAGGTGAATCCCCAGGGTTTGCTGGCAAACCAGCTGGTGAGCTCCAAGTCCAGCTAGAGACCCTATATCAACCAGTAATGGGGAAAAGCAATTATGGAAGAAAACTAATGTCAATCTTTGGCCTACATGTCCATGGACGTACATATGTATATGCACATACAGTGTACCCATACAAGACAATTACACACACACACACACACACACACACACACACACACACACACACTGGATTTTGTGGGTTTATATGGAGACATTAATCCTTATCATATTGGATCCCCTGCCTGAGCAGAACCTACTGGAAAAATAAGAGTGAAGAAGTTTCAGGAACAAAAGTATAAGCAGCTAGACAATGGCAAGGCCATCTTAGGATAGTGTGGACCATCTATGTGTAAGGGAGTCAGTATCTGAGGATGTCCTCTAAAAGGTGCCATGTTGGGGGTAATTCTGACGTTTTGATTGGGAATCAGCATGTGAACACTGAAGAACCTGCTCCCCAATTGGTTGTTGATGGATCAATAAAGATGCTAGTGGCCAATAAGCTGGTGGAATAGGCAGGACTTAGAGTTTTCCCACAGACAGGCTAGCAGATGAGTGTTAAGGATTTCACCATGTTTTGGAGGGAGAAAGAGCCATCGTCCATGAGAGATCTTGGGCGGAGTGGCGATTGGTTGCTTCCTCGACTGGGCCTGGAGTAGCAGGTGAGAGATTAGCGATCAACTGAGTTGAGGGCAGATTTATGGTGCTGAGCTGGGAATGAAAAGAAGGGCATGAGGACTGAGGAAGGCTTAGAAGAGCTCAGCTATTGAGTTAAAGCATATCGAAAATAAGTTAGGGTGTGTGTGTGTGTGTGTGTGTGTGTGTGTGTGTGTGTGTGTGTGTTTCATACTTGGATATGAAGGAACCTGGGCTGCGCTGGTAGCATGGTTCACCCAGAGTTGAAGGCAGGGTAGAAGGAACTACATGCTCATCTCCCTGGGCAACCATGAGAAGAGGAGATGTCCTGTGAGCAGGGTCATTCCTGACAACAGCTTTTAAATCCTTGGAAGAACACCTGGTCATTTCTCTCAGCAGCTCTCTCCCCATCTCATGAGTTATCACTCTGTCTTTATCCTTCAGCACTGAAACCCAGTGATATTTTATATTTCTCTATTGGAGAATCTCCTTGGTGTTGTCCTCTGCAGCCGAGATGCCAGAATAAGTAATCAGACTATTATTTACCAGGAATCTCCAAAAGCATGAATTTAATCTAATTGTGGTATCCTGAAAGATGTATCTAGAGGCCCTTGAGTACACTTTTAATTTAACAAAAACCATTATTATGGCCTTTCTTAATAACTCTGAAGTATCTAAATAAATTTGGATGTCTCTTTTCTTCTCCGATATTCTCATGTAAATCAATCTCTCTTGCTTCTTCCACGCTCATTTGCTGTTTTCATTTCTCATCGGTGAACATTTTCAATTTGTCTTTGCTGTTCCAGCAAACAAATATCAAATGCAACCTCCAACAGGCTCAGGCTATGTCAAGAAGCCACGGTGATGGGAGGGCAAAAAATTACCTGGGAAAGTCCCATAGGGAAGACAGAAGACACAGAGACCATAGCACTGGTTTCGATGCTTCAGCCCTGGGTACTATCCCTGGCAATTGAATGATATAGAGCATCCTGACCAAGAGTGCTTGATTTTGTTGCCAGCATCAAAGATCAAGGATGTATCTTCAAACATCTTATGTTGTTTGAATGACCCATTAAAAATCCATTATCCATGGCTTTCCTTAAGTATTTGTGAAACTAATTTTACTTTCAGTGAAAATGTTCTTTTATGCAATGAATTCTACTATTTTATAATCTTCCACTTGGACCCCTTCAACTGTGCAAGTTGGAGTAGCTGGCTTTACCATGTAGATCAGTACACGAATATCTCAAACAGCTTGCTCTCTACTGGGCATTTCTGGCAGGACTGGGGTACCAGAATTATTGTAATATATTTATTTAATAGACTTTAGACATAGGCTTTCTAATTCTCAGCCATTCTCTTCTATCTGTCTGCTTTTACCCATTGTGCTAGCTTTTACCAATTTTAGCTTTTTCTCCTGGCCATGTGCAAAAGACTTTTAAACTAAATCAAACTACTTATCTACCATTCCTGTAAACCCATGCTCCTCATGTCTCTACTTATTAAATAGAACAATTAGAAAACCTGGCTTTGCCAGACAATGGTGGCACACGCCTTTAATCTCAGCACTTGGGAGGCAGAGGCAGGCGGATTTCTGAGTTGGAGGCCAGCCTGGTCTACAGAGTGAGTTCCAGGACAGCCAGGGCTACACAGAGAAACCCTGTCTTGAAAAAAGGAAAAAAAACAACAACAACAAAAAACAAACAAACAAACCACCTGGCTTCTCTATGAAACTCTATTACAGTTCGTCAACCTTATCTAAGCCACCACTTAGCTCTGCTCTCATTGACCTTTGATCAAAATCTTTCTCCTGGTAGGTCTTAGAACTATTTGTAATTGTTTATTACATGCCCATTTTCCTATGTGGACTATTACTTATCCCAGAATAGAAACTCCACCTTGTTTTTAGGCATAGCAACCACACATGTTCTTCACCTAAAGAGTAATGGGACGAGCACTTACTAAAAGCATAAATGAATTGAAGAGTAGATAATAGAACATAAGGGCGAGAGCCACTCTTTAAACAAAATGGCTCATTCCTATACACACACACACACACACACACTGTACAATCATACAAATACTACCTATTTATATGCATTCACTGTCTATATAATCATGCAGACACTACATATTCTACATACACCCACACACACTATACAATCATACAGACACTATATATTTACATACATTCACATACACTGTACATCATACAGATGCTACATATTCACCTACACCCATACTCTCACATACTCACACACATTCATACACTGCACAGTCATACAGATAGTATATATTTACATATACGCAAACATAATTACAAGCTCTCTCTGTCTCTCTGTCCCTGTCTCTGTCTCTCTCTCTCTGTCTCTCTCTCTCTCTCTCTCTCTCTCTCACACACACACACACACACACACACACACACACACACACACACACACACAGAGGACTATATGAGCTAGAGCAGGCAGCAGCTGCCTAGAGTTTCAGATGTAACTCACCTTCCTCACACAGAAACATCCACTTGTAACTTTTTGTATGAATGTCCTTGATTAATTTTCTTTTTTCTCTGGAAATCACAAATGCTTTTTTGCCACTTTTCCCTTGCTTATCAACCTTAATTTCTCACAAATGACTTCAACCATTAGTGGACACGGATTTGGGTTTTCTGCCTAGAAGAAACTTACTGCAGGCTTAATATATGCCATATCAGAATGTTAAGAGGAAAGCATAAGCACTCCTTATGTGGGCTGTTCACCTTCACCTTCTAGAACATTAAATGAAAATTCCAGGAAAATCAGACTCACCATTGATTTTCCCATAACGCTCTAATATGTATCATCATTTAGAAATCTGTCAGGCAGTTTTCAGTTCAAATGATAGTCTCAACATTCAAACCAATTTTGATTAATTTGGGGAAAATCATCTAAAGAAACATTACATTAGTTTGGTACCCTGACTTAAATCACAATGTATGGCATCTTCTACTTTTCACTTACGTTTTTATTTCAGGAGGAAAACTGCATCCATTTGTCTGGCGTCATATTATAAATATATATTCAAGCTTCTTATCACTCCTGCTCCTGTGTCCTCAAGATACTCACTCCTCTCCATCCTGCTAATAGTTGTTCTATAATTTTATTATTGTCCACAATGAGACCTCATAGACAGTGATGATCAGAGAATAATGGAAGTTAGAGATGGAGATGACAGATTAGGTGTCTTTGTCTGTTTCCTGGGGCTAATGTTCTCCTCAGTCTGCAGCTCAGTGCTTTAGTCTATTTTGTTCCTAAGGACAGCAGTGCTGGCACATCTACCATTTCCCCCTGAGGCTCTTGTCTGCATCCTAAGACTGTCTCTACATCCAGCCATAGGGAATAACAAAGGCTTTACAATTACCAAGTGAAGTCAGGCCCATCCTCACACGATATGTCTACAAGGCTAGGGATATGGAAGCTTGAGTGATTAACCACCAAATCCAATCACAGGCAGAGGGGCCAGGCTGGATCATTTAGAGCAAACGTGAAATGATATCAAGTAGTTGTTTTCTTCAGCGGCAAGATTGCAGGCTGTGAGATAGAGAGGTGGTTATCCATCACCTTTTACAACATTTAACTCAGTAAGAGTCACGGTCAGCTAAGAGTCTCAGTCATCACATAAGCCAAAAGGCTGGCTTCACAGCAACTGTGCAAACAATTCAGTGGGAATGACAGTCAGGGGAAAACTCAGAATTTAACCAGTGAATGCTATTCTATATTCATATGATACCTAATTTGACAACATCTATTAGCCAATCCTCTACTCTCTTCTCTAAGCACTTTGCTTTCTACTTTGTGGGTTGCCTAACTGATAAAAGCTCGCATTCCATACACGCCAAGGCACTCTTCATTCTCACTAACACAAAAAACTCCTGGCATTTGAACTTCCCTAACTTTTCTGACCCGTGATCCAGATTTCCTTTTCCTGACTTCATTTACTCTTGTCCTTATCCCTCAACTTCAACTGGGTTCCAGAACATTTGCCCTCTTCCACAGCGATGGACATCTATCACACCTTGACTAGTCATCGGCTGGCTAAGTCATCAGAGTTGAGTTCTTCTCACCCCTTATCATAAATCACTCTCTTGGGCTCCTCAATCATTTTTATTGCTCTTCTCCAAACTCTCACCCATTTGTCACCATATTTATTGCTTTGAGAGTCCAGAGCTGCACTCAATATTCGAGGTTTGGTCTCATCAGGATCACGTACAGGGGGCTGATTATTGACACAAGAGTGAGTTTCTAAGGTAATGTCAGAAATGACATTGTTTTGTTTTGTTTGTTTGTTTGTTTGTTTTTTCACATTGTCAGGCTGCCAACACTGATCTACTTTGTAGTCTAATCAATCACTCACCCACATGCCTTTGCTTTGATTTCCTTCTGACTCTCCCTAACCCATTGATTGCTATTATTAGTTAGCAGTTATTGAATCTTCTCTCCATTTGCTTAATGCAGAAAGCAAGCTCTCAGAATTCAAACCAAGACCCTAAAAACTGCTTTTAAAAATCATCACAATACAATACATATAGTAGTGATGACTCCCTACTGATATACTTTACTTAATTTCATTCAATAATAAAGTTAAAATCTACTAACATGGCAAATTTATTTTCTGTGTTTTATTATAATACAAACGCTCAAAAATGTAAAAAAAAAAAAAAGGAATTGATAAAGTAGCTACTTTTCTGAAGTCACATGTAGTTGTGGTCAAATAAAAGACATACAAAGAAATGGTAACTGGGCAACAGGCACAAATGCTCTTCCTCAGTGCCAAGCACTTCCTGGGTCTTGTATGTTACCCCTGCTGACAGTGCTGCTGGGAATTTTTTTTTTTTGACTCGTGTCAGTCACTCGTCAGTCATTTGAAGGACTCATCAAGCTCCAAGAGCTACTGCAGAGTCTATGTGGCTTCACGTGTGTCAGGCAGCTAAGTTCTGCCTGACAAATTCTCACGGCTGGAGGATGGAGGATGAAGGATGGAGGTGGAGTAGAAAAGAAGAGAAAGGCAGCTTCATTTTCAGATCCCAGCTGGAGGCTCCAGGGCCACGAGTCAGACACATCGTTTCCTGACTCGAAAATGGAGGAGAAGGTGGCATGGACGTCATTGGCAATGGCATGACTATGGAAAGGCAGGATGTCACTTTTACTAAGGACTGTTCAGAGTACAACCACCCATTTGCTCTGCTTCTTTTTGCACAGTTGCTTCCACTATGTCTGTGTGAGAAAGCAGTGATATGGGAAACTGCCAATTTATCTCACTTACCCCTGGTTGGTCCCCCATTCATTCCGAATGCAAAGGTGCTTGTGGACAGGATCCTTCATGTAGCCTTCATAGCACAGGCATTCCCCTTAGGATCAGGGTAGGAGGAAGAGAGAAACACAAGTAGATCAACCGCCATGTCAGTGATTAAGTTAATATGAAATGGCCAAATTAAACCCAGACTTCAATAATAGCATAAATGATACACATAATCCCATTGTATCCCAATGCCCCTCTCCACTACCCTCATGAATGAATTGCCCCATTTTCCAATGCATGATGATTTTATACATTGAGGTATCTCCTTACATCTGCAAAGGACATAGAGTATGTGCTCTGTAAGCACAAAGACCAGAAAGTCTTTGAGGACGGAAACACTTTATGTTCATTTTCTCAATTCTAAGGTACTGTAGGGCAATGAACAAGTGATAATAAATGTTTAAAGCTGCATTTAGGAACTATTTGAAGTTCTTCTAAGAATCTGAAACTTAGGTATTGTTACAATATTATGCTGATACAAAAAAATAAAGGTTGAATAAGATATGAGTCTTGTCAGCCTCTCAAAAATGACATACTTAATACTTGAACCTACGACTATATGACTTGAGACACTATCACCATGCCACAATTATTCCACAGAACAGCCTTGGCAATTCAAGGAGGTTGCAAAATCCTCTTCTGTTTTTGTAGGAACTCCAGTTTTCCCAGTGAAAACTTCTATCTTTTGAAGCTAGTGCACAAGTATCTACAAGCCTGCATTGTTCAGAATCTTCCTACTCTTTCATATCACTACTTTTATTGGAGATTTTTGTTTGCTTTATCTTTGTGTACTGAGAGGTTCCAAAACCCTCTGGAATTGCATATTTGATTTCCTATTTGAGGATATCAGCCTTTCCAAGGCAGGGTCACATGGTCTTCATCCAGTTAAAAAGGCAAACTTGAGATTTCCCAGTGGATTATCAACCATCGCTCTGTTGAGTACCTAAAGACAGTAGCTGTTACTTCCTGATGTGTCTGCTCGGTTCGGTCTCTGAGCCATGTGATATGTTACACTAAAACTTTTGCTCTTAATCTTCCAAAGGCTGGTTATTTAATTTTTAACCAGTGCAATAACGAAGTGTGACTTCTCGAAATTTGTAAATAACAAATTCACAAAGGTGCCAAATCCTGAGGAGACAATATGCATCCAGTCTATTTATCTCCTAAGGAAGGGAAATTTCAGATGGATATAAATAGAACAACAGCTTTAAATGTTATTTCCTCTTTATGACGATAAAACTTAATAAAAAAAAAAAAAAGAAGAGAATGACTCCAATAGAGGAGAAGAGTCTGAACCGTGTGAGTGGGGCAATTTTTGTTTCAGATTTTTGCTCACACATTTTAAGATCTACCTAGAAGCTACTGCCTCTTAGGGCCTCTATACCAACTAACAGCCACTTGACCTCCATCCCAACCACACTCAGCTCCACATTCTGGTGGGCATAGTAAAAAATGGGTAACTTTGTAGTTTTAGAAGAATCTAAAGAGTATTAGAGATCAGTACATTGTTTCATGTATGGCAAATCCTGACTTTAGTATCACAAGCTATATTGGAACCTACTGACCTACTTCAGGTCCAAATTTGTTACGTTTACTGCTACTGAGCTATAGCTACAAATGCCCATGGAGCTTAAAGTGAAACATCCGAAATATGGCTTGAAATTAGGTGGCCAGTGATGAGGTGTGCAAACGATGGTCACTGTCTGATAAAGGGAAATAGAAATAAAATTTTAAAAGCAGGTTCCAGAGCTAAGTAAATGAAGAATAAGGCTTTATGGTTTAAGAATTCCAAAGAAAGCAGAAACCTCAAGGATAAGGTTAATCTCAAACAAGTAGGTTTTACATAGATACTGTGGGGACTAATTGCTTGTCTTGTGTTGTGGCAAACAATGGGCAAAACAATTTATGGGCTATTTTGGCTCATCCCTACAGTCCATCATGGTGGCATGGTTGTATCTTCAACCAAGAAATGAAGAATAATTAATGCTGGTTCTCAGTTGGATTTATCATTTATATCCAGGTCAGGACTCTAGCCTTTGGAACAGTACCTGTTATATATATATATATATATATACATATATATATATATATATATATATATGACAGGTCTTCTCACCTCAGTTATCCTCATCTAAATAGCCAGCACACAGACATACTCAGAGACTTGTCTCTTCCATGTAAAGTTAACAATCAATATTAACCATTAAATTATGGTTCAAAATTTAAATAACTAAAATGTCTAGCCTGAGAATGTAGCTCAGTGGAAAAGTGTTTATTGCTCAAGTATAAGAAGATGAGGGTGTATTCCCAATATCCACAAAAAACAAAACAAACAAACAAAAAAAAACCAGACATGGCAATGAGTGCTTGTAACACTAGCTCTTGAAGTAGAGACAGATGGGAGAAAAGAACTCAGTGGTCAGCCAATCTACCAGAAGGGGTGAACTCTAGATTCAGTAAGAGACCCTTTGTCAATTTTTAAAATATTTATAGACAGTAATAGAAGAAGATAGCTGAAGTGCATCTCTAGACTCCACATGCACACTCATAAACACACCTGCATATGTGTGTGCACATGAAATACATATCACACACACACACACACACACACACACACACACACACTAAATAAATAAACAAACATTCTGTTTATCTATAGAAAAACCCACAATACTAAGATATCTAAGTCAATTAATGGATTAAATGCTCAACTGTGTCTTTTCTTTCAGAAATGTACTTTCCTGATTGCCCTCATTGCCAATTAGACAAGAATAGGATGCTAAGAAGCAAGATGTTATCATATGAAAGTATCAAGTATCTATCTGATTCTCAGATTGGTCTCAACTGGACCTTGGGATCTAGCTCAGTTGGTAGAGTGTTTGCCCAGAATGTTAGACCTTGGGTTCAATTCTTAGCACCACATAAACTAGACATGATAGAGAATGCCTGTAACCCGATCCAGCACTGGTGAGGTTGAGGCAGAAGAGTCAACAACATAAGGTCCTTCTCTGCTACATAGTGATTTTGAGGCATCCCAGACAACATGAAACCCTGAGTCAAAAACAAAAACAAAATAACAAAAAACAGAAAATGAGAATAGTCTCAGTTGGCTATCTTGTCTAGAATTAAGGATTAACAATAAAAGAGTATCTTCCTCTACATTTGATATCTGGTTACCACAAAACATAGAAAAATAAATTCAGCGACAACTCTGAGTTCAAGCAGAGACCTATTTTCCTAATGACGTAAATACCTACCATTTGTACAGTGCATTTACCTCCTCAAATTGCCTTCATGGTCATTATCTCCACATGACGCTTCCATCACTCATTACCATGTGTGGACACACTGCTGACAACAGATAAAGCTTTTCCCAATATAATGGCATATGCCACCCTAAGTCAGAGAATCAGGAATTTTCAAACATACCAGGCTAGAGTTTGGGGATATCCAAAATCTGCCTCTCAACAGATCCTCATTTCTGGAATCCACCAAACTTTCCTCTTCCTCATTTCTCTTCAAACCAGTTTGGCCATATATATTGCAAGGAGTTCAGACTTGATGAGGAATGTTACTATAGAAACCAACTGCTAAATCTTGACTTCAAGAGGGGTTTCATGTAAGCACAGACTCCGACTGTTAGCTGTGAATTTTAAAGACCCCACGAGGGTGTTGGATGCCCTCCTAAGCCGAAGTGTTACAGTCTCTGCATCTGCTGTGACAGATGGCAGGGAACACATGAGGTGCTGACTCTGTGGTGGTGTACATCGGAATCCAACAGAAAGACATGCCTTGGCCACAGAGAAGTGCCCAGCCAGGAGAGTGTAACATGTCACAGTGGCTGCTGAAGCCATTATGTGGATCACACTGTCAAAGAGGCAAGCTCTCTTAAAGGGTGCTAGGGATGGGAGCTCTATGTGTACTTTTGTTTGGTACCAGGAGGACAAACACCTTGAGCCCTCTTGCATGGTGATCAGGACCTTTCGCCATTTCCATTGTACAATTGAATGACTGAGTCATAAATCTCACCTAGGGATTAACAAAGACCTTGAAGCTAGGGGTCCTCAGATTTGACTGGAATCACTGCATTTGTTAGATTGAAAACCCAAATCAAGGCCAAAAGCCCTGAGTTATCACACTGTTTCAGGTAGTGGTTGTCTTTTATTAAATAGGACTGGATGTTCCTTGTCTAAAAAGAAAATGTTCAACCAGATGTGGGTAACATCAAATTGCCTAGTTATTCCCTACCACTAGGAGGTAGCTGAAGAGGGCAATGCCCAGGGCTGAATGACCCCAGAACATGCTAGAGCTTATTATCCCAAAGGAAGGTGCTTCCATGGAGTAGCAGAAAAGAATCTGGAATAAGTATGCAATCAAGGTTGTAGCAGTGACATGGGAACTGAGCTCTCCTGATAAATTGGGTTAAAATTTCTGAGGGGGGGGTGAGGAGAGGGGAGAGAGGTAAGAAGGGAAAGAGGGAGGGGAGGGGAGGAGGGAGGCAGGCAATGGCACAGAGCAAGTAAAGAGTTTGATGCTGAATTATTTGGACACCTGGTTGATACTTTTGACCTGGTTGTGTTGGCCATGGAATGATCTGGGAAAGAAAGAATTTTTGAGAGCATAGTATATAGATATTAAAACATTCAAGTTTGAGTTTTCTTGGATGCCTGTGTACCTTGCAGACATTAAAAAGAAAAAAGCTACATATCTTGAAAAAGGCAGTGGAAGCTGTGGCCAGAATTGATGTGGCTAAGGAATGAAGCAGGTGTCTGAAGCTTCCACAACTGCTCAGGTGGCAGAGCAAAGGCTTGGAATGAGTTGAGAGAAAAGCCAATGACACTGGGTAGACTGTTATCAGAAAACAAGGTGAAAATGAACAACCACACAAGGTTACCCTTAGGAATCACAGGTAAAATCAGCCTATGACAGGATCTAGCAGACAGTAAGTTTAAGCCTTAATGCTTTGGGATTCTCCAACTTGACCAGAGATGCTCCTGGGCGTCGGGGGAGGGTAGTCTGGTGAGGTTGGCAAGAAGATTACCAGTTGGCCAAAGGCTTTGTTAGACACTGAAGCTCTCAAGAGCCACCCAAAAGGAAAGAGAGTAACCCTAAGCCTTCTATCTAGGTGTCCTTCCGGAAGGGCAGCATAGGAAGAAACATTCCAAAATGACCAGAAATGTGGTTTTTGATATATGCATTCTGATACGATATATTCTGATATGTACTCTGAGTTTACAGTCCAGCTGGGCTATTAACTGAGCAAGGGTGTTAAGCCAGTTTGTCAACATCTCTCTAAAGTGATGATAAAAAAACACTGTCTGCTTTGTAGTGTTGTGCGGGGAGCTTTGATTGTCTAAGCAAATCACAGTGACAATAACAAGCAGGGCTCCTGATAAACACCGCCTAGCACAATTATTTCCCCCCGAAAACATTTTCCCATACATTTTCCATCTGCCATTACAAAGCAGAGAGGAGATGGCCCACAGTGTACTGTGGGAAGACACCAGCAAGTCCGAACCCAATGACAAGCATCTTAAATCTTCCCCAAACCAGGTCCTAGGACCGACTCGTCCTAAGTTGATAACCTGGTCGGAGAGAATCACAATGCTTAGGAGAGAGTACAAAGGTATGAAGGTCTCTCCTTTCTCAGGCATGCCCACATATAAGCAGAAGGTCTGAGGAGCTGGGATGATTATAAGAACATTTGTCAGTTTTGGTTTGCTCTTCTCCAGGCTGGTCTCTGAGCTCAGTACCTCCCAGGTAACATGGTGTTAGAATATAAGTGGAGAGGAAGGCTGGAAATGGAATGAACCAGCAAGTTTCCTACAGGCCCAATTTTTTCACAGGCCCTCACACATCTTTAGAAGTTCTAGAATTATGGTGGGGGTATAGGAAGAGGGAGTATAACAAGTTTCTCTTCCTTAACTGCTTTGTCCTTCTTTTGATGTATTTGTAGCCAGTCTCAAACTCATATGCCTAAAGCAACATCACTTTATTATAGGCCAGAGGGGACCAGTGTCGGTTCTATGGGGCCAAGATTAAAGTATCTACAAAGTAAGTCTCTACAGAGCTATGCTTCTTTCTAGAGTGAGATCCTGCTCCCTTGCTTTAAAGGCTGTCTGGATGCTTAGTTCATGACTTGTCCATCTTTAAAGTATACAGTAGCTTAACGAATCATTCCTTCATCTTGGCACTTTGACCTATTTTCCCTTCTACTTTTGAGAAGTATTGTCAGAGCACTGGGACACCCAGATAATCTAGGGTAATCTTGCTTTTGTGACAGCAGTCATTAGGTGACTTCAATTCTATGCACCATTTAACCTTCCTGTGCGATGCAACATCACACATCATCAGACTGTGGGGAGGAGGATGTGGGCATCTGCTGGAGTAAGACCATGTTTCTATCTCTCACACCTGGTAGTGTGGAGTCCCGTGCAGCTGATGTGTAAATACATACTTATCTTTGGGACACTTTTAGGAAAGCTGCCTAAGGAGTGCTCCAGGCACCAAAGGCTGCTCCTTCGCAGTGCCTGAGCATCTGTGTTTGTGTGCTTGTGTGTTTATGGGTACGTGTGTCTGTGTGAAAAAAAAATACACAAGTGCATTTGCACAGCCCTGTGAATCCATATGGGCAGACCCCTCAGCTCGGCTGGGAAAGCACATGTCCCAACACGCTGACATTTCCAAGGAAGCTAGCTGGAGGATTGCAAAAAATAACGTCGACTTGACTCGAAGCCAATTCCCACACTCAGCTCTTTAGAGAAAGGCTCCTAGGATGGAGTGTGGGAGGCGATAAAGTTCCTTAGTGATGAGCGTGTGGGATGACCACATCATCACATGTGCAGAGAGAAGCAGCACAGAAGTGGGCGGGGTTCCAATCCCCGCATTAATGAAGATGCGGCTCCGCAGCATCCTTTCTCAGCTGCCGTACCAAGTGAAGATGTTGTCCCTTAGTTCTGTTGCAGAGCTTGTGTTCTTATATTTAGTATACCTTGTGACTTTCCAGTTGGAAGTTCATTAGTTGCTAGAGATACCGGGAAACCATTTGCAAGAGAGGGGCTTCCCACAGTCGTTTTGTAGGAAGGATTAGAAATTAGACATCGGCAAAGGGCTAGAGGGTAGATATCAGACTTCTCTATAGACAACCAGCTTCCTGGCACACCCACTAGGAATGTTCAATCCAGGTTACCTCCTAAAGAGTTGAATGACAAACATGTCGGACCCAGCATACCTGAGCAGTTCAAGTTACATTTAACAACCCTATTTTTGTTCAGACTTCATGATAGGCTAAACACAAACAAAACTCTCCTTATCAGTATCCACAGGACTCTGGGCAAATCAGGCCCAGGTAATTAAATGTTGTGTAAAGTAAGAAGGCAGCATGTCTCACCCTCCCAAGTGTACAACAGCAGTTCCCTCCTTTCCACATGTAATTGTAGGCCTTGGTTTTCTTTCAAGGCCAAGAGGAAACATGTAAGATCCTCGGGAGATCGTGTTGCTCTCAGAAGTGAGTTTAACATCTAAGACTGTCCCAAATCCTCCTAATCCTAACCAGCTGGAGGACGAGGGTACCAGAGACCAGCTCTGCTACATGGAGAGTTCCCACCTCTGAGATGAGCTCTTTTTAATTTCTTCCAAGCACAGTGCTTTTGGGCATAGTGCACAGCCCATCTGTTTGGTTTGGTGTTTGCCTGACAGCGTAGGAGGGACAGCAAGCAAGCACCGTCTTAGACATCAGATGTGGAAAGTGCTGTACTTTCTCTTCCATATGGGGACCTAGAATCCCTGTGATGGGCCCACGTAAAAAAATAAGTTTGAAACCTCAGAATGTGAACTTTAGATGTCACAGTTACCTGCTAGTTTCTCAAAGGGATTTAATAATGGATTACAACTAAATACAGATCATATGGTCTTAGGCTACATCTGTAGAAAGACCTTTCTGAACTGAACTTTCTGAAGATCCACCCCATCCCCAGCCTGGCTCAGGAGTTACACATGACAAAGATCTTGAGGATTTGGTTCATGACCTCTTCCTTTGTTCTATAGTGCTACACTTCTTCTCCAGTAGGGCTTCACCAGTGATGCTCTAGCTCCTGAATTTTTTTTTTTTTTTTGTAGTGGCTATTATATATGAACCTTTTACTATGGTTTAAATGTGAAATTTTGTCAACTACTTGGTCCCCAGTTGGTGGCACTGGAAGGCCACTTTTGGACTTGAGGGTTAGCTGGCAGGTATAATGCCATAGGAGTAGAGAGAGGTAAGGCTTAAAGCATCTAGGCCAGTTCCACTTTCAGCTAGGCTCTCTGGTCCATAAAGATTTAATAAGCCATCTTCCCACCATATAGAACCCTATATGCCATGCCTTCCCTGCCAGGATGGACTGTGTTTCCTTCAACCATGGGCCGAAATAGATCCTTCATCCTCTAACTTGTTTCTGTTCAATATTCTGTCATGGTAACAAGAAGAGTACACACCCTTCGTACCACAAAAGTGCAAATCTACTTGGCAGAGAGACCTGGGGTCGTGGGTATACAACACTCTAGGAGTAAGGCAGTCACTCCACTTCACAATACATGAATCTGGGCCTCACTCAGAACTACCCTAGTCTTGTGTGATAGAGTCACACACTAAAATATATCAACCGCCTTTGGGTAGTGATCGATCCCTAAAGTTCATTGGAAGAAAAATAAGTTCCTATGTGCCCCACTTGTTTTTGTTGTTGAGAGGTTTGTCTTAATAGTATTTATAAAAATAAAAAAGAATCTAAAGCCTTCTAAATTCAAAGCAACAGGACTGTTTAAATGAGCTATGGTACAGATGTATGATATAATAGCAAATGACCATTAAAATGTTACTGAGAATTTTGATTATGGAAAGTCTTATAGAATATTAAGGAAACAAATTCAGGAAAACTCAACTAGACTTCCCATGCTTCCAGGAAACCTTTAAAAAATTATGCCTAGACTAGTAATGGAAAGAAAGGACATGAAGAGTCAGAAATAGGAGACAGAAATATAGACGTTTATCTTTTTTTTTCTATACTATTTTTTATACTAAACCTGGATTAATTTTGCAATTATAAATGGATAGTCACAGTAGCTAAAGAATGACAAAATGGACTGCAGAAGTTATTCCAAACTGGCCTTTGCAGAGTAAGGCTGTGGTTAAGATCCTACCCAGACTTCTGTCAGACTATTGCATGTTTTTATGCTCAGTGACTCAACCACATGGTGCTATGCATGCATGGTCCACGCTTGAGATGAAAAAGGGACAGCGGAATTGGGTGAGATGGTCTGAATCGCAAGAGAATGATTGCAAAAGGCATGCGCTCTCTCTGACAGTTACCCGCTGCCCGGTGCTCCCGCCTACCAGTTTCGGGGTCACATTGGTGTTCACAAGGGTCCAGGAGCCGCCGGGCACAGAGGTCCATGGCCCAGGGCCCGCTGGAGTTCTGCTGAGAGAAGAGAACCACTTGGGCAGGGTTCAGCCAGTCACTGGCATCCAGCTGGCTCCCCTCCAGCAGGATGAAGCGGCTCCCTACGGGTGACAGAGAAGAAGCATGGCTGCAGAGGCACACACAATACAGGGGCACAAGTCACCAGAGGCAGGGCACATCCTAATTCAGTATCATTACTTCCACCAATCCTAGCCTACCATTAGTACCAGCACAAGGGAATGGCAGATGGAGGTCCTGCAGTCATATTGATTGCTGTGAAGCCAGGACGTTAACCCTTCCAGCCATATCATTGCCTACTGCCATGCCTCATATCATATTGCAGGAGTGTTCCTAAGGGAGAGAGGGACAGAGTGGCTCTGTGGTGGCCATGGCATGGCTCCATCAGACCTAGCCACAAGGCATTGGCACTGATCCACGTAACAAGGATGCGCCACCTGTCTTCACCTCCTATGAAATAGCACTATGAACACTCACTCCCCACCTGTTTCCAGCCTTGCAGCAACAAAGAGAATAGATACTAACAAGTCAATTAGACGCTGTAGGACTGAATGATTCAGGGACTCTCAGAACCTATGGGAGTCACTTATCATTTTGGGTCCGCTTGCATAAAGGTAAATTATTACTTTTGAGGTGTAGACTTATAACAAGTGAATGCAGTTAACTGTCTATCACCTGGACCAAACAAATCAAAGCATGGCCGATCCTTAAACACCTCTACTGTCCTGTTAGCTTTTCTTCCCCCAAATGGTAAAAAGACCATGATGTCTACACATCTATAGCCACTGTGCTTTGCATTTCTCTACAAATAGAAGATTACTTACAGACGATGTGCATCGAGTATTGGAGATGACCTGTCACGTTTTTCATTTGCTCAATTTCTGCAAACATCTGTGTACAATCTAGCCATAACCTCTATCTTACATTTTCGGGCATGTCCCTCCTCCCCACCATAGTGACCCTTGGTTTCTCCATCTTTTGCCCAGCTTGAAAACCACCAACTACTGACGGAGTGGTTCCATCCTTGGCAGACTGAGCTCACCATCAGCGATCAAGTGCTCAGGGACGTGTAGGGTGATCTTGACAACAAGAGGGCAGCTGACATGAGAAGAGCACACGAGGCCAATCACGCAGCTGGTGACACTGATCAGGGTCAAGGTGGTCTTATTCACAGGACTTCGGGGAGAGCCCACTGAAAGCAAGACAAAAGCACACAAGATACAGTGGTAAAAATCCAGGCACTGGCCAGATGACTCGGCCTTCTGCCAGCAAACAGAACCCACAGAGGTCAAAACATGTCTCTGCTATGTGACCTTAGGAAGGAAGCCTCATTAGGGACACCATGTGACCAGTTGAAGTAGGAAGGAACTTGGCCATCTGATGGCCCTCACAGTCCCTAGTGGTCAGCTGAGTGCAGACTCTCCCCAATTTGACTGGGTCAGGTTTACAAGAGGCCACAAGGGGGGCACTTCTCCCTCTGCCTCCCTAGCTGAGTTCAAAACTTGGATGCAAAATTGTTTAAACCTAAGGACATGCTGCCACAGTGTAAACTTGGGCTTCTGGGGGGCCTCCTCCCCCAGGAGGAGCTTGCCCTTGTTCTATGGATGAGAAAATGATGCTGTCACACCAGAATCTTCCTCTCAGCCCAGACACCACTGGAAAGAATGATGGTAAAGCAAAGGCTTGGTTTGCTCATCTAGAAGGCTTAATTTTCTGCTGCTTTTGGATGAAGTGGTGGTAGGCAGAGGGAACTTTCGCTGGAGGCAAGATGCATGTGGGAGGGTGAGAAAGCAAGACAACAAAACGTAGAGTTCTCCTGGAAGTTTCTTACTTATGCTAATATTTATTATGGATGGCGATATAAGTCCCATTATGGAGGACACTGCACTGTTGTTTCATTTTAAATATTTGTCTCCTCATAATATGCCTAAAAGCCTGCCCAGTGACTATCTACATCGCAGAAGAGAAAATTAAGTCTCAAAGAGATGGTCTTAATTGTGACAGCTCACACTTACAAAGTGGTCATTATGCATCAGGGACCTGTGCTCAGAGTTCTACATTGATCGTTCACATCATTGAATAACAATCAAGGCAGCACCAAGAAGCTGTCCTGAGACGCTGCAGAGAATGGCCAGAGCCCAACAGCTATAAAGGTTAGAGCTTTGGAAGCTGCTGAACTCAGGAAACACTGAAATGAGTTTGGGGCCCAGTACCACCCACCCATCTGTTTGCAGGGTTTCCCAAGGGGCTATGGAGAGACTTGGGAGAAGGAAGAGATGCAGAGGTTGCCGGTAGCCTCTGGCTCTTGCAAGTTAGAGAGCTACTATTCACACTAGTATCTTGACAGCCTGAGCTTCACCAGAGAAAACCTAGTTCCACCATTTTGAAGCAAGCTTCATTAAATATTAAATACTGACCAAGAGATGGACTTTGGTTAGGACCATTCCCTAGAATTTTCCAGCTGAATGGCCCTGAGACCCGTACTACAGGGGGTTACAAAGGCATACCTACAGGCCGTGATACTTTCCCAAGAGGCTTTATTATTTTTTAAGAACTCCCAGCATTCCAGGGAGTTACCTAGTCCTTGGGCAAGATAATGCTTACAGATTAATTTTGAATATTACACATGGAGTCCATTTCCTCACACTTAAGGATTAACCCACAGTATCACATCCATCAAGAGAACATCCTCCCTCTGGCACTAAATGCTCTACATACTGCCAACTCTACCTGTCCTGTTTCTCAAACCCAGTATCCTGTCTGATCTCCACTGTCATCAGATGGCTTCTCAACTCCTACAACTCCATTCGATCCAACACTTTCCCTGTTTGTTCACAAGGCACACTTTCTTACCACCAACTCTTTAAATAGAAGGTCTTTTGTTTTGTTGTTGATGTTCAAGGTTACATCTCCATTTTCTCATCTTACATTAGGACTCAGGCAGTACCTGTCTTACCCTCACAGATACACCCACTGGTTCTCAGCTATTGTCTACACTGCCTCCAGAGGAGAGACAGAGGCCTCCACACAGCACAACTGACTAGCTAAACTAGACAGATCCAAGACCTTTGCAGTCACGACTATATTCTTCCTGGATTCTGCTGAGCATTTGGCTGGCTTTCCCAAACAATCCACAAACATGCACCCTAGACTTTACTGAACTATGTTTCAGTTTTCTCACTAAACCATCTCTTCCATTCCAGTGACTTTGCACAGATTATCTCCTCCTCCACAGAAGGCCATTTTGTCACCTTGTCATCCTGGTCAACACCTACGCTTCAACAACAGCTTCCTGAAAACACTTCCCTGAAACCTTCAAGAACAGATTCTCACTCTTCCTTGTTCTTCTAGCCCTTAGTGCACCCTGCTGTTACAGCTCTTATCACACGATGTCATCACTGTTTGCAGGCACTTGCCACTGCTCTCCTGTGATTGCAATAACTTGCAACTGATATTTTTGTCCCTTTCCTCTATGTGCACTGTCAACCCACAATCTAGCCTCCTCGCCTGCCTTCACATTGTCCAGTGGTTTCCTATTTGTTTACAGAATCCAGTGCAATTCTAAGAGCGTGGCAGGCAGGTTTGTGCTTTGGTAGTTAGCTTATTCTCTGCCTTCATCCTTACTTCCCCTATGTTTGTTTATATCCTGGCTAGAGCTACAGGCTCCCTCACTTCCTTGACAACCACATTGCTTAGAGTCCTCAGCTTTTTTTTTTTAATGTACTTCATTCCTCTACTGAAATGTTCACATCTAAGAATTCTTTTTCCAGACATTCTATACATTACCTATTTTTCAGTGCTAACTCTTCTTTACTGCCTCCTATTGCTGCCATGTAGAATTAAGTGTATCGCTTCTGAGTGCTTGTTTTGTTTATTTACATTATTAAATAAAGCCTTATCGTTCTGCCATGTTTTCATGTATCCACTACCTATCATAGAGGCTGACCCATAGGAGCTAGGTTATATGATGCTTTTGCTGGTCTGATTGATGTATCCAGTCCAATTAAGCAGACACTCACACACATATATTATAGGCAAACTCCTTTAGTAGGCACTTTGAAAAAATAATTATAGGAACGCTCCACCCCTAAGCCACTTACAGTTTAGTTAATAGCAGTAGACAGTTGATGCATTACAGGGACTTGGAAGTTAGGAAAACAAATCATGTTATGCTGTAAAGTAACTAACTCTAACCCACCACCAGGGGTTTTCTCAAATAAGACTTTATTAAAACAAGACACAACCTGCTTTGATACAGCCTAGATTGTGTATTTGTTCTATAAATGATTTTGAGCATCTAGGGAGAGGAAGGTACTGTTATCCATATTCTAATGTCAGGAAAAATGAGACTCTACAGTTAGTCAATTAAGAGCCCCGCTGGCTCCTCAGGAAAAGAGGTGACAAGAAAAACTCAAATGCTACAGACTGAGGAGCTTACAGACACTGGAACACAGAAGGAAAGTATCTTCCTTCTTGGAGTTCCTGGGAAGAATAAATTCTGTATGAAGAGAATTTGAGTGGAGGTAGGACTCAGCCAGTATGTGTGAGTTCTGAAAGCCACTGGTTAGGCATTGTTTGGCAAGGCCACTGCATTATAGCCACGCAAAGATGACACAGTTGATGCCATTCATATATCCTCCACCAATGTCTTGAGGAGAGTCTGTTTAGTATATTTCAACACGGGGCTCGGTAAAAACTATAGACTACTACTGGGAAGATCCAGCAGTAGCAATGAGGATTTCATAGTACTTTAGCAGTTGCCAAAATAAAGAAAGGATGTAATTCTCACAGAAGCCTTCTGTATGTGTTATTTGGAAGTCATTCAATATGTGAGAATGGATGCTCAGAGGGTCTGCATCCTTATGCCACGCCACACAGGAAGGAGATCCTGAAACTCACTGCTGTTTGTCTATAGAACACTGT
The DNA here is from genome assembly GCF_000001635.26 of Mus musculus. NCBI lineage: Eukaryota > Metazoa > Chordata > Mammalia > Rodentia > Muridae > Mus > Mus musculus. The sequence continues at coordinate 158,506,114 of NC_000067.6, read as the reverse complement.
CAGAGGTAATGGCAACACCAGGAAGGTCATAGTATCTCCTACAGTAGTAGCAGGAGTCACAGCTGAAGTCCGGGACTTCACCTAGGATGACCCTGCAGCCATACATACAGAAGTGTAGATGTGAATAATAAATTAGCTTAAACTGTGCCAGGAGAAGTGAAGGGTTTGGAGGCGTGGGTCTCAAGATTCTACTGTGTAAAACCTCAAAGGCCAAGTTATTCTCAACTCCTAGATAATTCCTTACTGACCATGCCCTCCTACCCCAGTCTAGCTCAATCTCAAGGCCAATGCAGTTGAACTGATGACAAGTACGTGTATTATTCATTTATTAAACCCCATCCACTTTGTTTGTCTGAATAGTAAAACATGACTGCTGAGTCTTCCAGAAGAAATTGAGAGTCTTCTGACCAAGAAACAGCCTTTCAAACAACATGGAAACTTGTTTGAGAGTGCTATTATCTGGGAGAGAGGATTCTCACTCTCACCCGAACTCTAGGCTCTCCATTCCTCCCTGGAGGAAGCTCCAGCTGGGATCCAGGCATTCTTCCTGCTGAAGTTGGCTCCAGTCCACAGAGTGAGGGAGCGCTCTGTGGCCCCTGCTTTTCCCACCTACACCCTACTTACACACCTTCCCACCATCCGTACCTCGACTGCGCCTCCGGCTCCGAGAGGGGTCTGTGTAGAAGGTCAGCTGTGGGTCATTTTCGGCCTCTGTGCTGGAGTCCCCTTCAGGGTTCAAGAAGGCAGAACCAGCTGAAATGAATTGAGAATCAGAGCAGATATTTTCATTTTGCATGATTGCAGAATCACAGGATGAGGTCTAATTGGGAAGTTAATAAAAATAAGAGTGGCTGACACACAGTCTCGGAGAGGTAGCAGAGGGGCTGGGACTTCTTGATACCCAGGCTTGTGAAGAAGCAGGCACTTAGGAGAGCAACAGATAGTGCTCTGATCCCTGCAGAGAACATGGTTCTGTGATTAGGGACTTGTCGGGCATCTACTCGTCAGAGAGGACTTCCAGAGAAGGGAGGGGGTAGAGGAAAAAGAAAGGAAAATGTTCCATCCTGCTTGATAGAAGACCAGAATTGCATCAGAGCAGAAAAGACATTATACTTCTGAGTTTTTCCTGATTCAAGAATATATACAAAAAGGATAAAAAGAGAGATAGGCGTATGTGCAGGGAACATGTCCTGCAAGCCCTCTAAAACAGGGGCAATTTTTTCTATTGCTTGATGGATATACCCTCTGTCCTTTTCTGATACTGAAACAGGTAAAGGGGTTTCAATCTCCCTTTAAAATGGAATTGAGCCATACCCTGATTATAATCACATTTTCCTCATTGAATAGGTGGGCAACTTTCCATATTAACAAATAAAGATCTATATGATCATTTTAAATGACTGCAGGGTAAATCACTGGACATTAGGCAGATGTGCCAGATAGTCTACCAATTCCCTATTGATGGGCGTCTATACCATTTCTGATTTTTAGCTTGTTTAAATGTGATAAGCAGCCATTTACAAACATCTTTGCACAGTTGTTCAATTTGTTCCTAGAAAATACTCATGTCCATGACAGTATGTAATCAAGAGGTTTCTAATCTTAAATTTTGGGGTGAGTAGCATCTATCTGGCCTCCTGAAGGTTGTACCAGACATATACATTTGTAGCTATGTATCACAGTGCATGTAGTTGGATTAATGGGCCCACCACCTCTGCCCACATTCTGGAACTCATCTGAATAACGTAGAACTAGACATGAGTACCTCTGGCTTTATTGTTGATCCTCTTTCTCTGGCTGCTGGAGGTGTGGGAGAGCAGAGTGGCTTGCTGGTGGTTAGAATCCACGGGGCTTGTGGCTATGATATTGTCTTTATACTTGTTCATCAGGGAAAGCTTGGCATTGTCACTCCCTATATAAGGAAAAGTCAGGAAAAAACAAAACAAAACAAGAGTAAAGGCAAAAAAATGAATGGAAGTGAGAAAGTCTGCTTGAGCTGAGTAGATAGGTCCCAATTATTGAAACGAGGAACATAGAAAAAGAGGCTGGTGGAAAGGAAGACATTCCTTTCTGCTGTCTAGGGGCTACAAAGTTACAGGAGGAGCGAAGTAAGAGGATTACCATTGAAAATCCAATTTAGCTAATTCCGTATTGATAATGTCACTACTAGCCAGCCTTTGGCTAAACACAAAATGTGGGGTTTTTCCTTCTGGACAGCACTGGGTTTTAGCAGAAATAGAATCTATGTGCATTCTGACAAAATGTGGCCTGTCTTTCATCACAGACTCCAGTATTCCCTGCTGATTGAACTCTTAACTACTGCATGGATTTGGGCAATCTGTCTGTTCCCTAAAGAGCTTTGGGATTGAACCCCCAAAGTACCATTTGTCCATTCCATGGCCTTGGTGCTATGTGGAATATGATGCATGCTGGAGAATCTTCCTTTCTACTCTCAGATTTTTAAAGTTCTCAGACATTAGATTGTATTAGGAAATGATTATTGATACAGGTCATCTTCTAGATGCTAACGAGAATTTCCATTTCCCAATTATGTGATTTCACCTTTTGCAGCCTCATGGAAAGTCTCTGCATCTTTAGCAGCATGCTGTATTGACTGTGTCTTCCTCAAAGAAGGGACTGGGCAGTACCTTGAGGACCACTCTTGAGATGCTGTCTTTTAAGGTGTACTTATTCATAGCAGTTTGAGAGAGAGAGAGAGGTTGGCTATCTTAAAAGAACAGATCTTCCTTTGCTTCATGTTTTTGACCCTGATCTTGTTCTGTTACGTTAGGGCCAAGGTTGTCCTATCCACTCTCTCGATAGATATAGCTAACATCTAAGATCTGATGCTTTGATTGAATTCTTTCATTTTATTTGGAAAAAAAAAATGAATCCTGTGTAGAAGCACATAAGCAGAAGATAACACAATTAGAAGACCCAAGGCCCACATCTTAGGAGGCAGAGAGAGAAAACCAAACCAAAACCAATCAAAACAAGAACCAACCAAACAAAAAGCAGGTAGCTGAGGACCTTCCATGTTACTAGATAACTAAGTTGCCTGCGAGAATATGTGATATACAAGCAAGTCAAGCCAGGTCAGTTTCCCAAGATGCCTCCTTACTTCCTAGAGGGCTGTACAAAGAAGCTCTGATACACTTGGGCTACATGTAAAGGTATCTCTTTGCTACCAAGCTGGGTGGAAGTGCAAGTGGAAGTAGATCCAACTTACATTATGGTTCTTCTTTTATAAAGAAGTGGGTTGTTTTTAAATTTTTTAAGTCTGAGAATTTCATCAATATATACAACGCATTTTGATCAGACCCCACCCATTTTTATTCCTCCTATATCCTCCTACACACTTCCCCACCCCACCTTTATGTCCTTTTAATAATGTTTTTTTTTTTAATGTATATATATGGCTGTAGGGCTGTCCACTGGAGCACAGGCAACCTACCAGGGATCACACTCATAAAGACAACTGGCTTTCTCGCAGGAACTATTAAGTGTTAATAGCACCTCAGTTGGGGTGGAGCTCATGAAACAGGTTATTTGGGTCCACCCCCAAAGAAAGGCATTGGTACATCTTGCTGTATAACAGCCGTTGACTATCCCTATTTACGCTTTGGCTCCCTGAGCAAGGACTAAACAGGCCCATCCCTTCTTCCATTCCTACCTGGTGTTAGATCCATCCCAGACTTCTCATTGCATCCCTGTAGGGAGTCCAAAGTGCGTGTGACCTGACTGGCAAAGTCCTCCCCTCCATTCATACACTCCCTTTGCAGGTGGTGACGCAGGTCTGTGATGTCATACTCATAGCCATCCAGGATGGGTGTCTCCCGAATGCTCAGAGTGCCACTGGAGTTGTGGCCCTGCACACGGGCATTGCGCAAGCTTTCCCGCCCATGGCCTCCAATCAGCACAGATGGGATGTAGTGAATCTCATTTGCTGCCTCTGCACTGGCACTCTTCTGGGGCTGGGGAACCCGGCGACGTTTGCACCAGCGCCTGCGAGTGTACAGGATCATCACCAGGCACAAGATGGATAGCAACAGAGCGATCATGCCACCCTGGAAAGACAGGACATCAGATGTTTGCACAAAGAAAGATAAGCTCTCCCCACAGTGTCATAGGTACATCTGCTAACTCCATTTATCACTCATTCATTAATTTACTCATTCTAATGTACTGAGCACTTATAGGAAGCATCACTCAGTAACTAAGGGACACTCTGCAGGTATTGGTGCTTAACAATGAAGAAAAATGAGATGACCTGTTTAGTGCATTGTTTCAAGGAATCCAGCTGCTGCTGGCTTAGCAAATATTTGAGATAGAAGGTGGAGAGTATTGAGATTTGGGGTTTTCAGTAGCAGAAGCCAAAGAGAGAGTTTGTTTCTTATGCCAAACATGTTACACATAAAACTGCTTTAGAGCTTTCTTTTCAGCAGCCAGCATGGGGTGGCATCCAGTTTCATCTCATAGCTAAACAATCAATCTTAGATGGATCCTAACACTGGATCCACAAATCAATGAGTCCTCTCAGTTCTAAAACTCAGGTTTCTTGTCTATACAATAAAGAAGTCGCCAGTTAACTGCTGATGGGGGTTGCTAAGTATCAGGAAAAGTAATGATGGAAAGTGCCCAGCACAATACATCACACACCATCAAGGACCTGCTCAGCTGTCTCCATCAGAATAACTGGCCCAGCAGGGGAAACCATCAACCCATTTACATCCATCAGAGTTGAGTAGCAACTGTGTGAAGAAATCCCACTGTTTGCACATGCCTTGGGTGGCGGGGACTCAGTTTAGTTTTGTTTCCATGGAGAAAAGGACTGATGTCACCAGTCTGGCTGGTGGGGGAGTTTCCTGATGAACCCTCAACAACCCAGAGGTCACCACCTCAGAGGCCAGTTCTTACAAGTCAGCACAGCACCAGCTGTCTGCTGTAGATAAAGATACAGTGTTCAGTGAGGCTGAACAACTGGCCCTGACGAGCCAAGCTGGGGTTTGGGGAGATGAAGATCGCCTCCTACGTTCTTCCCTTTCAGCACCCCAGGGACATCAACCTTCTGGTGCACACTCAAGCTCATCCCTGTATTTTGGCCAATATCGCTTTAAATCTATTTCACTAGGTCAAGGTGCGCCAAAAGGTTCTCCTCATAACCTTGGCTTTAGCCACTGAAATCCTACTGAATATTATAGAGTTAAAAGTCTCCTCATTTCCCATGGAGTCCAACCTATGAAGATGGATCAAGAATATTCCCACAAACAAATGTAAAGGTTTCTCTCCTTTTCTTTCCCCCAGTGTCACAATGATTATGTTCTGGATTTATAAATACAGTCTCCCAGTAAATCTTCCCGGCTATTCTCCATTTGCCACCATCTTTGTGAGAAAAGGACATATGCACACATATATGCCAACAAGCACACATACACACTCACACACTGCCATGCTCAAACAGGCTACACAAAGAGGCAAAGCAGCATTCAGTAGAGGCAGCTGGTAAGTGACATGCCAAGTCGTGAGGCTTGCTAGGAACTTAAATTTCTGCTTTTCAAGTCTTTCTTACTTTATTTTGAGGTGGCAGTCTTCTGATGCAACTTCTCAGGCAGGTACACAGAGAGTAATCCATTCTAATTGCATAGGGTGGAAGTATAAAACCAAGTATTCTAGGTCTTCTTAACTGCTACCTCCCCTGCAGTCCATATTGAGGACTCTTAGACACATGGAGCTAAATGAACCCTGCCTACAGGACACCACAGTCGACTGTATAGAACCAAGCCCTGAGCTAATGCATGGACAGTAAGCATCTGTGTACGACCTAATAGCTTTCAGCAGAGCCGTCAATCATCTTCATGGCAGAGTAGATGGGCTATCCTTTCTCTCACCCCAAACTAAAGCTGCAACAATAGGTAATTAAGCCACACAGAAGGAATAACTTCCCGACTGAGAGAAGTTGTCAGACATTGAATTAGGCCACTGAAAGCCAGAGGTAATTTTATTCCCCAAAGAGCTGTAAGAGCAACATAAACATCAATCCCCGAGGAATGGTTTGAACACCATCTTTCTGGCTCACACAGGGTTCCTTAGGAACCCCTCCACCCTTCCTTACTAATTCTGCATACAGATGGTCACAACAGGGTTACAGTAAAATCCAGCCCATAGATTCATTGCCCATATCACTCAATAATAAAAAGATACCAAGCTGTTCATTAATGGGTGCTTTTACTATGAATTAGACAGTTGTTCACAATGCTTAAAGTTTTAACTCTAAGAATATCCCCACTGTTGTTTAAAAAAGAGAATGAGGCATGGAAGTTAATTTGCCCAAGGTCATGCAATGTGCAAAATTAGAAGGACTGTAGTACAGCCCTACTGACTAATTTCAGAGCCTATATTCTTTGTGTGGAGGGGGCAAGGTGTGTGGAGGGGGTGGGGCAAACATGTGCAGAGCCCAGAAGTCAATGTTGGGTGTCTTCCTTTATTGGTAGTCATCTTATTTTTTAAACAGAGACTGTCTCTGGACTGTTTGGTCAGTTACATCCCAGGATCCTCCTGTATCTGCCCTACCCTTTGTCATGTCCAGTTACAGAATCTCACCCCAGCGAGCCACAGTGCCTGAATATCATGTGGGTGCTGGTGATGAACTCAGGTCTCCATGCTTGCACAGCGTACACTGTATCTACTGAGCCATCTCCTTAGAGGACATCTCCCCCAGACAATAGACCCAGAGCATGTAGGCCATTAGGCTTCAGTCACTATGAGGAGCATTGCCCATAGAAACAGAAGTTTTCTTCTGGCTCTTCACACAGTCAAAGGATAAAATGGGCACGTTAGGATACCTGTATGTAGCTCCATCCTAACTTCACACATTGAAAAAAGAAACTAGCCAATGTCCACATCTACCTGACTAGAAGTCGGAGAACCATCATCACAAAGGACCGTTTCACAAGCAACTACTAAGAACCCAGATCCAAGATTATGTGGTAGATACACAAACCAACAATAACCCCACACCTCTTTCACATTGTATCTTCTCCATGTTTAAAAATGCCAGCAAGGTGTTGTTAGGTCATAAAATTGAGATGAATTTTAACATAGAAATGCATGTTCTCTTTTAGCTCAGCACACACTGAAAATCTCTAGGTTTGCCCCCCTCGTCTGATGAGCAGCCCATGGTGCCCAGAGAAGTTAAGACAGTGGTGGAGTTGAGTGGGAGACTCTCAGATCCTATACTTCCATAAGGCCAATTTGTTAGGGTCCTATACAATTAACTTATCATATAATAAAGTCCAGACAGCCAACTGAAGATATCTTATGTTTGTTTCTCTAAAACATACAGCCTATAAAAAGTTAGAAAACAAGGTTTTATTTGGCTAAACCTGTATATTTAGTGTCTCTGGTGTAACATCAATAGAATATTTTCTCTGCTGAGAGGCAGTGACTTTGATGGCCTCAGCTCTCTAGCAATTGGTTACCAGTAACAAGCTCTAGCCAGCAAGGGCAATTTACCTCAGGCATAGGGAAAGGGTTTTCGGACTCAGGTTCTTCTAAAGTTTCCTTGCTCCCATAACACAACTTGGTAACAGGCGTCTCAACACTTTGTTGTGACTTAATAATTAATAGTGGATTATCATAAAAACAATATTATGTAAGATGTAATATTATGTACTATTTATATGTGATGTTCTTTAAAATGAGATTTTGTGATGATAATAATAAGTTCACTATGGATAAGTTTTTCTGACTTACGTGCTCTATTCAATGATCAAATACCAAGCAGAAATATAAAACCCCTTCATAATAAAAAAATGCATTGTTATATTTGAATTAGGGCATATGTGTAGAAAGTTAAATAATTGGTCCTTATACAATGAGAACTTGGAAGCCCACTGGGACATTTGGTTACAATTACAATCTCATACAAACCCAGTTCATTGGACTATCCACTATTTTTAGCTCCCCTACCTTCAGAGAAAAGTTTACAAATGAAAGTCATAGATGCCGTAGGATATTTCTTTCAAAGACTGTAAGAGAGGTAGCATACGACAAAGGCCCACACCTTAGGTCAAGGGCACCTGGGGACTTCCTGTTAACCAAATGTGGAAGAAACACAAGATAAAGGTTTTATGGGATCTGCAAATGAAAGTTTATTGGGAGGAACAAAGTCCTTCTGGCATCTGAGGCTAAATAGACTTGTGCCTATATTCTGAGCAAGAACCCACCGGCCAATCTGACTTCAGTGAAAGTACAGGAGTTGTTGGCAAGCCTTGGCTGGTTTTGTGTTTCTGGACTTCTTCACTCTGTTCAGAGTGTATTTGTGTTAGCTTCAGGTTTTATGGCACTGAAAACCCAAAACAAAACATTAAGGTGCATCTCTATTCAGGTGATGAGCAATAAGGTACAGACTGTGAACATTAAAAATAAATAACAACTGACTTCCTGGTATAGCATTATTTGCTCTTTATTCAACTTTGCATGGGGTTTCTGACCATTTTATTGATTTTTCAAAACTGTTAACATTTTGTAAGTATAACTGAACGGGAAGCATATGTGGACTCCGCATCTATTCGCAAATATCTTGTAAAAAAAAGTGACATTTAAAAACATTTTTCTTTTTAAAAAATCAATAAATCATTCATGCTGGCTTTAATAGAGATCAAACAAATGAAAACAACCTTTATTTTATTATGAAATTGGCATTTATGCTACTCACTGAAGAGAGAGGAACATGAAGCTTGTCAGATAATTTGTATATTTTATAGTTTTTTGTGTGTGTAAGTGTTTTCGATAACATTGATAATTTCCAAGGGTCAGTGAAATTTTACTCAGATCTTCTTTTTATGTTTATTCTAATCCCCTGATTTAACCACAAGACCCACTGTTTGCTCACCCTAGGTTCTGGGTTATACCTCCAATTTCAGCTGACTCTTCAAAGTTAGTTCAGCATTCTGGGTTCCGTGGACTCCTCTCCAGCCTCAGTGCCCTGAGCATAGGCCCTCCACACTACTCACAAGTCAGTCTCTCTTGGACTGACTTTTCCATCTCTTCTAATAGACTATAGTCTTAATGAAAGTTGGGGTCATGTCTGACACATCTCTTATAGCTCGAGATTTGGTTTTAGTACCTGGCATAAGCAGAAAGCCAATACCTGCTTGTAGAATGGAAGGAAAGAATGAAGTAAAAGAGGGAGGGAGGGTGAGAGGGAGAGCAAGAAAGAGAGAGGGGAAGACAGGGCTCATAGATTTTGAATTCATTGTATTATAGACATCTATATGCCTACAAGCTAAACTGATACAAGCCCATTACTTATGAGACTAATTTATTTGTTATTAAGCCATTCAGTGAATGTTTGCCAGACCTGCACTAGGGATGTATGTTTCTCGTGTTTTACTAGTGTTATTACTGTTAGAGGAATAATACAGCTAGGGTTCCTAATCTAATGGTGTTTACATTCTAGTCAGGGAACAAAATCAAAGAACAAAAGTAAATGCAGACATAAAAGAAAGCCACTCTGATTATTGGTGCTAAAAACAGCTAGCGCTTTTTAGAATAAAAGGAACAGCAATAGGTGAATGTATGTTGTGCAAAAATGGAGTAACCTGGAGACCAGTGAAACCCTTCCCTGTTCAGTGTCACATGATCAATAAATCATAGAATAAAAGAGACTGGATCTATTAAATGTCACAGAAGTTTAGAGCATCACCTGGGCTCTGTGAACCATTGGCAGAAAAGTGGAAAAGCTGAGATTTTGTTTCTAGTGACCATCTGTCAAGAGACTGTGGCCAATCAATCAGCTAGCATTTCAAAGTCCAGTGGAGGAGGAACAGTAGAGTGAATTTGAGACATCATTAATTATCCCTTGGGGCAACTTGACACACAGAATTCAAAATCACATCCACAAACAAATTAAAGAGTAGTGAAAAATAAGAATTAAATAGTCACATTCTTAATTTTTCTTAAGAATGCCCAAAGAGCAGAGTCAAGAATCACATATGGCAACAATAGCTTATATCCTCCTTTGACTTTTCCAGGAAGCAGAAATAAAGGAGAGCTTCATCAAACCCATTGTGGCATCTAGCCACATTCTAATCCACAACCAGATTGCCCTGAATAAACAATTAATGACATAGATAACAGACAGAGAGAGACAGATGATGAATAGATACTTAGATAATAAACAAATAAATGTTATACAAAAGATAGATAGATAGATAGATAGATAGATAGATAGATAGATAGATAGATGGATGGATGGATGGATGGATGGATGGATGGATGGATGGATGGATGGATGGATGGATGATAGATAACTTCAAGACCTTTCTGACCTTGTGATTTGTAAGCCCATTAGAAAACAGGCCCAAATTACTAGTCGGAAGATCTCTGTGACAATTAAACTAATTTGTTGACTTGACTGGATTTAGAATCACCACAGAAACACAGCTCTGAGTGTGTCTATGAGGGTGTTTCTGAAAATGTTTAACTGGGGAAGGAAACCCAAACCTGAGTTTAAATGGCACCATCCCATGGCCTGGGGATGCAAGCTAAGCATTAATACCCCACATTCCCGATTCCCTGTGATGACTTGTGTCAAGCTTCTACTACCATGATTTCTTCACCACAGAGACTGTACCCCTTGAAATATAAGTCAAATGAAGCCTTCTTTCTTTAAGTTCCTTTTTTGACAAGTGTTTGATCACAGCAATGAGAAAAAAAACTAATGTAGTTCCCAATAAAATAACAGTTCTGTCCTACTATGCAACTTTCTGCAAACATCCTGGCCTCATTGAACCTAATACAGGCCTACCCCTAGAGCATAAGGTGACTGAAGGAAATGTAGCAATTCTTGTTGATTGTAACCGTGACCCACACCAAACTGAAAATAATGCTAAGCTATTTGGGCAATGGTAGGAAGAACATGGTCACATCTTCCTGCCCATGAAGCCAAAACCACAGACCAAAGACATAATGGAGTTGATTCAGAAGCAACCATCAACTCCATTTAGCTCTGATAGAAGGACATCTCCCATCCCAAAGTACAGTCAGATCTTTGAAGTCAAATAATGCCATTGAGACTGTGGTAACATATTCTTGACCTTGAGAATCCTTTTTCTGGCAGAGGAAGCCATCAAACTAGGAAGAAAAATCCCTTGGTTATCTTCTCTGACAGATTTTTCTCTTCTGTGGTGGTTGGTGAATAGAAATCCATTATCCCTTGCCTATTTCCTTCCTAAGTGGAAGACAAGTGAAACGCTTCAAACATATTAAGTAGCAAGTTCAATTTATATGTTATTAAGAACATCATCTTCTCTTGGGGGCTTTCTGAAGCTTTTAATCTTGTGGAAATGCTTTCCAGTTGCCATGGGCCACCATATTAATTAAGGGACCACAATATGTATTCTGAGTCTTCTGACATGAATGGCAGGCACAGCTCCCTGGCAGGAGATAGCCCCACCACACTTGGCTAGCCGCTCAATGGCACATGCTTTTGCTGTTGCCTGATGCCTTGAGAGTTCCCGATTCCCCTTTTCACACTTAGTCCCACGTACCCAGTACTTAGAGAAGAAATGGAATGCTCTTATGACCCTGCCTCATTAAAATGTTATTTGCCTGACCAAGATAGAGCGAACAGCAACCTCCCGTAGACACAAGACCAACTCTGACATGAAGAAACTTCTGGGTAGGCAGGGTGATCCTTAGGGCCTCTGCAATCTAGTGTGATCATCAGCAGATTTTTCTCTAGGGCAACTCAACGCTATAGCTTCTTCCTTATTTACTTCATTTTAATTTTCAGAGGCCTAAAACTTTCAAGACAGTTAGCTTTGATCACTGTCTTTCTCTTTTGAATCTGGAATGTTTTTAACTCCTCTATGAGACTCTGGAGTCTCATCTAAGGCAAGCCTGGAGTGAACAGGGACAGTGGCTGGAGGCAAGCTTGCTGGAGTCAGCCTGGGCTATTTTAGTTTCTCCTTCGAATTCCTTTTTTAGAGATGCTGTTTTGGGATGTTGAAGTTTTTTTTTTTTCTTGACTCAGACCCCTGACTTTGCTGTCCCTTTGCAACACAGGGGTATTTCTTATTAAACTGTGCTCGGATCCTTAATGGCTTTAGTTACCTGTCTTTGTCTTAATGAGAATGCTGAGGTTGAGTGAAGCTGAGTGGAACAGGACGATAGAGCAATAGCTTGCCGTGGGTGTGTTTTTAAGTCCAAGTCCACCTCAGTGGATTCTTTCATTCCAATAAATGGCCTAGATCTCTAGAAGGGAAATGAGGAATGAGACAGAGCTTGGGTACTTGCATCCCTCTGGGTTTAAACTCAAAAGTTCTATGAAAGATGATGCAATTGAGGCAGATGTTCCGAATGTGACCCCTAATCAGTGTCAGGTATTAAAAGGATAGATCCTTATACAACCCATTTTGTAGCTGTGTGTGTGCATACCCATGCATAAATGTGTGTATTATGCATGACAGCCAAGCTAGGAGACTAAAGGATCCACATAGAAACAAAAGCACTCCAGCTCGCTGTCTCAGCACCCCGTGAGCAGAACAGCATGAGACAGGCTTTCTCCCTGAGCTATGAGCACCAGCCCTTCAAAACTTCACTAGCCAAGCATGAAGCCAATAAATAAACATCTCCAGCTGGCTAATGCCCAATGCCTATCTTTGGCTACGCTCCTTTCCTCTTTCCACCTTGTTTTCTTGCAGTAGGTGATCTTGATGAAATAAAATTGTGATAATAATCTGCTCCATTAGGACCAAACATTAAGGGAATTATTGAACAAGTAATAGGAGAGGCACTGGGTATTTTTGCTAATGACCATTAGAATTCTTCTTGTTGTTTAACCAGATGGAATTAGTGGAGGAATTTTTTTTCTTTTAATCTATTTCCACAAAAGTGAGGAAGCCTAGTCCAAGGGATGGAAAAGGAAGTCTTACAGAGTTGATGGCTCTGTGGGCACCAGTTGGAACTGAGAAAAAACAATCAGTTACTTTAAAACCCTGTCATTGAGAAAGACCATATGCAAAAAAGGATACCTGGACATCTCAGTGACTTCAGATAACACCATTAGCTGAGAAGTTAAGATTAATTTGAACTTGGTCTATAATATTTACTGTCACTATATAAACCAATTGTAAATTTTCATCTTATTACAGTCATAAGGTGAAAAGTCTTATGGACTCATCAAAGCTGTGCTTCTCAGAGAGCCTAGAAAAGGTATAGGTGGAAGGCCTTTCAGATGGCCTTCCTATTCATGACCTAAATGTAGGGTATAAATTAATCATCATGGGTGTGATGAATTCTGTTGTAATTGGGCCTAGTCAAGTATTCAAATCTCCTTGCCCCTACTCTTCTGTTACTAAAAAAATTTCAATGATATGGAAGATTGATGAGTCTTCATAGCTGATGTTTTGTTACATGGCAAACTCAAGGACAAACCACTTCACATGCTTCTCCTTCTTTTATCACAACTCCACCGTGTGCATTTCCTTTCTCATTGGGCTTCTGCCTTGTTTGGTGACTAGAGAAACATACTGCCTTCTTCCCATACTGTTAGTATGGAGAAGGGAAATTAATAGTAATGGTAGTATTTGTTAAATTCCTACCATGTGCCAGACGTAATGCCTAATATACTCATGAATATAAACTAGATTAGTCAATAAATATAACTAGAAATTATTGCTTTTATTTTTAAATGAGGAAAGATAAAAGGAGCTAAGTAATTTCTACAAATTTATCTAGGGATACAAAGTCAGATCAATACCTAAATACTGATCCCTAGTTATGTGGCTGCAGGACCTTGTAGAAACAGAAAGGCCTACAATGATAGCCAGAGTTCTACTCATCCAGATCGCTCACTGTCCTCCATAAATTAGGCCCTGGGCTGTCTTGCCTTCATAGCTAGTCTTTGGAGCTATGCAAGCAAGGAACCCCATATGTCTATCCTTGGTATTATCAATATTGCCTGCACCATTACCCCACATCCTTCAGTAAAGCTTAATCATTGTGCTACATAAATGCATAACTCAGAGCAATAGCTCAATTGTGCCAAAGATGGTTACTTTACATAGAGGGAGGAGCTTGATATTAAGATTTCTGGGATAGATGCTTTCAAAGTGTAATCAGTGTGCTGAGAGGATAGCTTAGTCAGAAAAGTGCTTGCTTCTCAAACAGGAGGATTTGAATTCAAGCGTCCAGAACCCATCAGAAAAATCTGGATATAGTGGGTAATGCCAACAATCCCAGCTATGGCATGATAGCTAGAGAAGATAACTAGATCCTGAAAACATGTGTTCTAGACAAGTAGATCCCTGGAAAACCCCATGTCTGACAGGTACATTCCAGATAACTCATATTCCAGCTCTCTTGGAGCTAGGTAGAAGTTCCAGGCCAATGAGACCTGCTGTGTCAAACAAAAGATAGAAGTACCTAAGGATCAACACCCAAGGATGTCTTCAGGTCTCAGCATCATGCTCACATCCACACAAGAAACAAGGGGGGGTGGGAGACAGAGAGAGACAGAGAGAGACAGAGAGAGACAGAGAGAGAGAGAGACAGACAGAGAGAGAGGATGAGAAAGGGGGGGGGGAGAGAGAAATGGAGACAAATTAATGCTCTTCAAAATCTAAGGATAGGAAGGCTTTCAGATGTAGTATGACACACATGTAGAAGATTATCTCTGAGAGAACATAGTATCCATGCACACAGACTTGAATCTCTTTATTATCTATAAAGTCTTGTTCTACAATTAGAGACCTCTGTGAAACAACAGACAATTGCACAGCATTACCAAACAACAGAGATGGATCAACAAGAAAATGCCATACTTCCACTTTTGATGGAGACTAGGAATTACATTATTATCAGACTCCCCACCCGTCCAATTTTTGACCAAGAGATATAGACACAGAAGCTAAAAAGTAAAGACTGTCCATTTCACATTTTGCCTCAGGACCTGTTGTAGTTTGCTTTCATTTGCTAGGGTAAACCCCATGAGCAGAAGCACCTTGGGAGGGGAGAAGGTTTCTTAGGTATGCATTTCTAGAACACAGTCCATCATGGAGGAAAGTCAGGGCAAGAGCTCAGGTAGAACTGGAACAGAAACTACAGTGGAACGCTGCTTACTGGCTTGTTCTGTGGTTTGTCCTTCGTCATCTTTGTTTTATAGCCCAGGACCACCAGCTTTACAAATAGTTTTCATCCACAGTTGGCTGGGAAGAATCAACAGTCAGGAGGAAATCTCATAGACATGGCCCAGGTCAATATGATCTGGGAAATTCCTCAATGTAAATTCCTTCTTCCAGTGTAGCTGTCAGTTCAGTCAACATGTTAATAAAAACTAACAAAGGATAGTAATGCTCACTCCCAATACAAACCACTAAATGCTGATCATGAGGTGCCATCAATTTGCAAGTTATCTGATCCATTAATCAACATTTTAACCACAAGCCCCAGATTCCCATTTTAACCCTACAGGGGACAATGAGACTTTAAAGTCAGATGCCTTTCTGCCCTCCAGCTGTGGCTCAGCCCTGCCCTCCAATAAGATGCACAATAGAACTAAAGATTGTAGCAATAGAAGAAGAGAAGGAATTTAGGGCTTATGGGAGATGCTGATAGCCAAATAGGATCATAGCATTGTGTGCCAAAATCCCTTCCAAGCCACCACCTCTTGCCAAAGGCCCAAAGCATGAGAGGAGAAGGATACAGCTAGGGGGGACCAGAAGGGCTGCCTCCCTGGGGCCATGAACTGACTGGCATGCTTATCTTTCCCTTTAAAGAATATGTTGTGTTCAGTTTTTCTCTGGAGCTAATCAAGCACAAACTCTGGAGAAGAGGCCTGGTTTGTAAAGGCAGTCTGACTGCGATCCTGACACCCTTATTAGGGCAGGCATCATGAAACCATCAGCTCCAACATCAGCAGCATATTGTCCTCAGCTAATTACATTTTTTTTTCTGGTAAAATGATTAACCAAGTCTTCAAATCCTTCCCATCATTAATGTGAAAGAGAGAGAGAGAGAGAGAGAGAGAGAGAGAGAGAGAGAGAGAGAGAGAACAAAAAACAAAAAACAAAACAAAAGAATTTCCAACTGCCCTACCAGGCCTCCTCCTTCCCTGGTGCCCCTCCCACCCTTGCCACACGTTGCCAGCTTTGTTCTGCTTTTCAGGCCTCCTTTTCAGGATAGGGTGGGATGGTGGTGGACTAAGGGAGAGAGCCTGACACAGAAGCTTCATTCTCTGCACCAGCTGACTGTGGCTCACTTTGTTCCCAGTCAGATGCCTGCTATATACACCAGGACCTTGGGCATAAGCCCAAGGCTTACCAGATAAAGATGGGCCAGAGCAAAGAGAAGCTTGAGGCTGAGCCCGACTTCCCCCCCGCCCCCCTCCTGGGAGGCAAGGAAAGGCTCTACTGTGCTATTGTTTGTCAGACTTTAATTTACTGATCAGTGAGTGGCTCAATCATGTAGAGTGAATCTGTGGGTCAGCCTGATCCAGCCAGAGATGGTCACATGATAGAAGAACAGCAGAGACTCTTGCTTCCAAGGCAACTGATGAGGCCGACCTCATCTGCCAAGCCAATGTCTAATTCTGTGTCTGGGGCAGGCGACCCTGGGCTCACCATTCCCAACCAATGTGTGGTGTCATTATGAATTCATTTTAATTTAGATCACAGTGCTCATGAAGTTTCAGTTTTCCACTTTTTTAAAAAAAATAGTTATGGCTTATTCTTTTTCCATTCTTAATGCATTCTATTCTCTCTGTGTGTCTTTCTCTCTTGTTCTTTCTCCCCATGTGTGTGCGTGTGCGTGTGCATGTGTGTGTGTGTGAAAGAGAGAGAGACAGACAGACAGAGACAGAGACAGGCTGAGCCCGACTTCCCCCCCCCCCCCGCCGCCCCCCTCCTGGGAGGCAAAGAATGCGCGCGCGTGTGTGCGTGTGTGTGTGTGTGTGTGTGTGTGTGTGTGTGTGTGTGTGTGTGTGTGTGAAAGAGAGACAGACAGACAGAGACAGAGACAGGCTGAGCTGGGGTGGGGAACAGGATTGTGGAGTTGCTGTTTGTGGCCATCCCTGAGCCTTTACTCTTTCTGTGCCCTGACATATATTAGCATGATTTTGTATCCAAAGCTTTCCCTCTCAATTGCCTGAGCCCACTCCACTCTTTTGAACCTCAGCGCATGTCCTTCTCCTCCCTGGTATGTTATATTTCAGCTCCCCAAGTATACTGTGGTATACATTAATCCTGAATCCACAGTAGTGGATTCCTCCTATCATAGTGCTATCTAGACTGGCATGCAGGACCCATATTCTGAATGCAAATACTTCCCAGAATCCTTTAGAAGAGGATCCAGCACAGGGCAGACCCCTAGTGAGTATAACCCTTTGCTTAACCGATGCCCACTGCCTCGATGAGACTGAGAAAAGATAAGTATAATTACTCTCAAACCCCATTTGTCATCTCATCTGGACACTTGTCTTTGTGTCTAGTATCTGGGTGTCCCTTGGGCTGCCTCATTTGGTCACAACCTTGGCTACACATCCTCCTGGGAAGAAGCCAGCTAGATTAGGACGAGCGTTTCCTCACCTGCAAGATGCTCAAATAGCAGGTGCATGGTATGGATACGAAGTTCAGGAAGAGGGCTGTGTTTTCAGAAAGCTCAATATCTTTCTCCAACCTCATTCTGGAATGTTCATTTTGGTGCTGTTATCAAGCAGTTTTGAGATGGCTGGCAGGGTGGGAGGCTTAGCTAGGTGGTCAGAATTTTTTTTTCCTAGTAAAATTAATTGACTTTTATTCACATCTTACTGTTCCTGACCCAGTCCGTGGGGCTCAGTATGAATAGTCTCATCACCAGAGAGGTCAAAGAAAGTGTCATCAATTTTTAAAACATCAGTTTGGCACTTAGTTATCCATGGCTGTCTGTATCACATGTTTTGAAATAAAAAACAGTATTTTTTAAAAAAAGGACCCTCTTTTTAGAAAATAAATCTCCAATTCTCATTTTTTAAAAAAAAATCTGTACATCATGTACACTTATTTCTGTAAAATTACTTACACTTGTGTTTCTGTTTCTACAGTGACTGGAAAGAGGATCGAAACATTCTTGCTAACTCCATTCTGGAGTTGGGAGAAGTAAATCAGGCTTGCAGGAGGACCAAATGCAGTCAGGACCAGCAGTTTTCTCTGCCAGCACCGCATGACAGATGAGGGTCACAAGCTAGGTAGACCTCACAGCCATATTGAAGGTTCCACGCACTCCGTACCAGCTATAACACTATATTTTTTTCTCTTCCTCAGTCAAGAAAGCACACAAGAATATGAGTCGGGTAGGCACTACCTTATTATAGGTCATTTATAACCCTGACTCTGTGCTAATGAGAGAGGGAAGCCGGTCACAAATTTTAGCACTTTACTTATTGTTTGGATCAAATGCACTTCTCACATCTTAACAATTGATGGGGACATAGCAGGGATCATGACATTATGGCTGCAAACTGCAGAAGTGCGAAACCAGCCACTGAGGGCAGGGAAACAAGGAGCAGCTCTTTTATTTGTTCACCCACGAGCAGGTTGAGCAAGGAACTCTCCAGACTCTGAGAGTCTCCGGGAGTGTCTTTAATGCATAGCACCATGTGATCTCATCCCAGGACTTATACAATGTCTCCTGATACTCAGACCTGGATATCTCACTCTGAAAAATCTTCAAGTCATTTTTTTCACCATCAAATAAAATATGTTTATATAGCTATTTTATGTAACAAAATATTGATATAATCAATTATGATAATGGCATGCTTATTTATGTATGAAGTACATTATATATGCAATTCAGAGAGATATAGTTTCATGGCCACCCACTTCTAGTATGAGTAACAGTCTTCATTTAAGGTTCTAGTCCCATGAATGTAGAGAGAAAAGGGAGACATGACCATCAGAAAAAAGGAGGCATAAATCAAAGGTCCCCTCTGAAGGTCTCATAGAACAGAGGAAGTCACTGGTTGGTCACTAGCTCCCAGTCACTTGGCCATCCCAAGTCTCTGGATTTTAGCTATTTGGTCAGACCTGCTTAGACTTTCTCATGAGGCTGCATGTTCTTTATCAAAATCCTTTGTGGACTCTCAGTAGAAGGCCAGGTGCTCCATTAGGATACAAAAGTGCACAATGCTTCCCAGTGAGGGCTGCCTTCTCATGGGAGACCCCCTCATGCTCAGATAAGGACAATGAGGAGAGCTTCATCGTGACTCAACACAGCACAGAGGGAAAGAGAGTGGGAAGCAGTTTCCTAGAGGAAATGAAGAGGCGAAGGATGATAAAGAAGAGGTAGTGCCTCTCAAGGACAAAGTCATTGTGAGGCAAAAAGTCATCACTGCTTAAAACACGGAAGTATTAAAAAGAAATGGAGGTTCACCCTGAGCATGGGTGAGCTGCTTAGAGTGACTAGGGCAAAGAGTAAAATGGAGTATGATATTGCCTGTTTCAATTCATTCTGCTGGCCCTCTGGGCTTCAACGAATACCTGATCATGTTTCCCTTTATCCCTCTCTGTCCCCTCTCCCAAGTCAGGTTGTGACAGGTGGGCACCAGTGGACTTTAGCATTCTGAGCAGAGGGTACTCCTCAAGTCACTTCGCCTGCTCTGAAGAGAATATAGTTTGAGCTGGGTTTCATGAGCCTTATGATGTGAGAGGCATTTTGAAAATAGGTCAAAAGAAGGACACAGGTGCTGAACCCCTTCAGTAAAGAGGAAAAGAGAGAAATGCTCAAGCCATCAGAAAAATATATGCTTGCTGAAAGATAAGAGGCTCCATAGTCAGAATGGGTTCATGGGCAGGAAGTCAGTGGACACAGAAAGGAGAATCCTGGATGATAAAACATAAACAGGTAGTAATCTCTGAATAATGGAATTGCACTAAGTATTTGTGTAGGTAATTTTCAAATGAAATAACTATGTTTTTCCTTTGGGCCAACTCTACAACTCTGGTCACCTGGAATGATACTAACTGGGTAATGTAGTACTTACAAATAAATGTTCCTGAATGACAAATTCAGGCCTTTGGACATGCATGCAATACTTCACAGAATAGCTTAAAGGCTCTCTCATTCTAGCCATTTCCATCAGATGCATGAGGTGAAAACAAACATGAACATCAAGTTGGATCAAAGAGGCAACAACTTTCACAATATGTGGTTACCTGAGTGGGGACGGTGAGTAGAAAAACAAGACACTGTGTCCATTCTGTCAGAGAAAAGTGTGCACCTGATGAAATGTATAACTGACCTTCTTCTACCCTTCTTCAGCATTTGTTCTGAGAAACAGAAGGCCCACCTGAAAGGAAGTCTGAGATCTTTCCTCCAGGTGCTGACACTCTTACTGCAAAAGTCTGAGTCCACACTCACAAATCATCCTTTTTTCCTTTGAAACATCATCATCTTTCCCAAGACTTTCCTTTTTGCCCAGTCCCCCAAGTCTGAGACTGGGTCATCTCCCCATAGCCTGTTTCTTCCTGGGTCCCTAGAGGTGCCAGGAACGTTGGAGGTGCATCTAGGGAGCACTTGAGAGGAGAAGACCCAATACTGTATGACAGGAATCACAGCACATTCCAAAACCTGCCAAGAGACTCCATTATGCTCCGGAAAGAGATCACAGTCTCCAAGCCTCTCCCCAAAATAGTGGGAAGAAGCACTCCCGCCCAGATGGAATGTTTTCCATTCTACCTAACCCACAGCCACACGCTGCCATTTTCCCCACAGACTATTGCTTCATGTTCATGAATGGAAAAAAAGGGGAGAGTTGAGTTGCTGCAGGGAATGAAAGTTTCTTCATAGATTACTTTCAAGTATGTCAACCTGGGACTTCTGTGTCCCACACGTCCTTCACTTTCATACATCAAAATGTGGTAGCCTGAGGCTACCCACAAGGTCATCTAACCTGAGATTCCCAAGGCAGATGACAGCCTGCCTGTGTGTTCCTAGCACATGGCACACCTATGTCTGACAAAAGTGCTAACTATTGTAACTTCATCATTAGTGTTATAAGAGATTATTTTTAACTTGTATTGAAATAAATAATGAAGTAGACCATCAAATCTGTGCTTTTGTTGGTATTTTCATCTCAGATAAAGGATGAAATAAGCTTAAGCAGGACACATTAGTCAATTTAAATTAAAATACTTGGAAAACACTAATACAGCATACATTAAAATATTGAATTAAAAAAAAACCCTTGGAGTTTTCAGAATGTTTATTTCAACCAAGGTTTATATTTTGGGATGAAAACTCAGAGGGGTCTTCCTGAAGTTTTAGGGGGTTTTAATAAAAAGCAGGAGTTTAGCCCCGACTTAGATTTCAATGACCTTATCTTAACCCCAAGCTGCTGTCTCACCGACCTGTTTCTCTTCATCACTGACATGATTCAGGCCCAATGCAGGCTATGCTAGAAGATCTGGATCTATGCTCATGCAGCCCTGCTAGAGAAGTTGCCAGCACAGCCCCATTTGGAATGGAGTGATGCTGCGCTAGCCCCACCCTAGGTGGAGTACAAGGAGAGGGCACAAGCCCTGCATGGTTGCAGTCCTTAAAGGCTGAAACCTTGGATGTAAGCCATAGAACATTGAGAAGGATTGGAACCAACATTGCCATATGAAACCCAAGGCTGTGACTTGGATATGCATACTGTATGACATTTAGAAAAAGGATAATGAATAAAAGATGGCTGCTTTGATGTCACTGTTGGAATTCTGTAGAATTCTCCCAGGTTTGTTCTGTATTACAGCGTACATCACTCTGTAAGAAATGTGTTTCAAGCCAGCAATGCCAGGTTCTGATATGTCCACTCTTACAAACCCCAAATGTCTGCATGTCTGAGCCCCAAGTCTTAGCACTTAGCTAAGATACAGCACAGGAGAAAATGAACGCTGAATTTTTTTTTCTACATGGCACTACATCTTCCATAAACATCTAACCCTGACTCCTTTATGTCATTTGGGTAGCAGAATTTACATCATAGGCCACCCCAAGTAGTTGTACAAGTCCCAAATACAAGAATTGAGACCTAGAGACTAGCAGGTTCCAGACAGTATTCAATGAAACACTTAGTGCTGTCAGCTACAGCATAACATCAACAAATTGACATCTGATTCATCCCAAGTTAGTCAGCAACTTGACTCATCTCTAGCTATTCGAGGATGTCAGGCACAGTGTTAGAGGTGTCAAGATTTGGGGGAATCAGAAATAGCACGGCAGCAGCTAAAAGCCCCTGCCCTTCCCAGATCTCTCTAGGACTTCAGACTTACTGACATCATCATCTCAGAAAAGCAAGACCTCTGCTGAACTGCATCAGATGCAGAAAAGTTGATGTGATAAGGCAAGGTCTAAAAGCCTTTGTCCGCCCTGAACCTCAGCAAGGATGTGAGAAACAAGTAGGTTCTGAAAACATCCCATACCGTGTATACCTTTACAGCAACTCCACTCAGCCAACTTCATCATTACACTGCACTGGGGAGCATAGTTCTACTTTCACTATTATACATTTATAGTGGGGGGTTAGGTACAAAAGATTGCTTTTGCATATCCTGACATCTCATAAAAGTCAATGGGTGTGCAGCAAAGTTGAAACCAAGCAGGAACCATCATCCTTACAGAGAAGAAAACTGCGTTTGATGAATATCCTCTTACAGTCTTCTGTTGAGTGTAGGCACTGCGTTGTTCTCATGAACACGTGTCTTCACTAAAACCATCAGCAGCTCACAGAAATTGGTAAGATGCTTAGAGTTCATCCGAATTTGGGGATAGCACGAGGTCTTCGAATTCACACAGGAATGATCTATGTTTAATGATTATAATCAGCTCACAGGGATAGGACTAAGCTAGTGTGTTAACATTTTTTCCACTCTGAATACAGGAGCTTAGCACTTACCGAACAGGTTACCAGATTATAGTCTCTTTAAGTTCTAAAGACAAGAATTTATTTGATCAAGTTCACAAATTGTAGCCTATAGCCCTAATATGGCCCACAGCTTGCTTTTGTAAATAAAGTTTTGTTGGAAATAGGTCATACCAATATATCTACATATATGCTATAGCATATATACCATATGTGGTAGTTTGGAAACTGGTTTGGCAAGAGTTGAGCAGATGGGACGGAGTTCACATGCCCTCAAAGGGGAAAAGACTTACCAGCTGCCCTCAGTAGGCCCTTAGTTTAGAGAATATTTGTCTCTGCAAGGGTTCTCTCTGTGACTTTACAGCTGGCTCCACCTTCTATAGTGAAGTCTGTTATGTCTCCAATGAGAGCCCAAGGGTGCAAGTTTACAATCAGATTTGAAGGCTATTTCGAGTCTGTAAGAGAATCCCCAAACTGATTGACTGATAGGGTACAAGAAAGCAGCACTGTGTCCTGGAGAAAGACAACAGCACCAGGAATCAGAATCTCTGAGTTTTTCCACAACGCTAGCCGTGAGTACGGCCAACTATTTTATATCTTCCTTTGCTGTTTATGAATGGAAGAAATAACAACCTTCGTATGCATGGATACCTGGGCAGGAAAGGAATTCCCATAATGACATCACTTGGCTTGATTAAAAATTAAGTACGCTAATGAAGTTGTTCCAGAGAAGTTGGAGATGGGATTATCAGCATAAACCATAGGATACCTGCTAGGATACCTGCTAGGAAACCTTGTTAACAATGAAACAGAGGCCTATCAGCGCCTGGATGTCCATGAACACATGCCATAGTTTGTAATAGACCAATTCTGTTGCTTTCATGGTCCTAATTGCCTCAGTCTTTTCCCTAAGCACAGAACCTTCAGGCCTCCTGGAGGGGGTTGCTATGAACCCAGCTGCTTTTACCACTCCCTGAGGTAGTGACCCTCTGGGTAACACATTGCACACAGAATTGTTACAGGCAGTTTGCATAGTACTTTGAGAATTTACCTAGCTGGTATTTACTGGGCATTTCCAATAGTTCTGGCACTGTAGGAAGTGCTTTACAAGAATTCCTTATGTAATCATCAAAACAGCCCCTTGAGTAAGATCTATTACTCTCCACGTCCTAAAGAGAGTTTAAAGAGATAAAGCAATTTCCACAATGTCACTAGAAAATTTAGTAAGTAATAGAATTATGATTCGAATCAGTCTCTCTGATAGCGAAGCCCTTGCAGTAAACTATGTAACTGGAATTCAATGCTATAGAACTTATAGACTTAATAGGCTTCTCAAGGACTTGTGTTTACTCAGAGCCAATGCCAGCCTTGGTTGCAAGCCTGAATCTCACTGTTTAAAGGCATTCTTCACCTTTTAAAGTAGCTTCCAGCTCATACTATGGTAGCAATTTGCTCAGTGCTATATAGACCTTCCTAATCTTTATCAAGTATAGGATTTCTGATGGGCTAGCTAAAAGAAACAAAACTACATGACAGTTTGGAAATCTAGACAGACATGGCAACCCTGAAGCTACCTAACTCAGAGAATATTGTAGCAAAGATGAGTCTGGCTATAAGTCCCTTGAATCCTGGCTTCACCTCTCATGGTATATTTGACTGTTCCCTATGTTTCAGTGTTCACATCTAGAACATGTAGTAGTTTCCCCACGTTTCATAAGATTTCTATGGAAAATTATTGGTGTTAGGCATAAAAAATGATCTTGTGAACTGCTGTGGAAAGAATAAATCACGGACAAAAAGTAATTGACTCATTAAGCAACAAATTTGTTATTTTGATTATTGGCTTTATGTGTTATGTGTGCATGTATGCACCATATGTGTGCAGGTGCCCCAGGAAGCCAGAGAGCATTGGATCACATGTAACTGAAGTTACAAGTGGTTACAATATCCATGTGGGTGCTGTGAACCAAACCAGGGCCCTCTAAAAGAGCTTAAAGTGTTTTAGTTTTTAAATATTGACTTAGACACCATACATATTATAACTTATGCTCTTAAAAGGATCTCCGGGGATCTAGGAAAAGAAAATACTCAAAAGTGTAATGTCAGTTTCTGTATGAAGTGAGATAAGCTCCTAGACAGAATATTACATTAAATGGTTAAAAGGCAGCAGAATGTTTGTGAAGATCCAGCCTGTTTGTTAGATTCCTTGCTGCCTGGAAATATGGGGAAGCTGGAAGGTCTCATTGAAGTTTAGGGTGTCCAGCAAAATTGAAAGAGGATAGACAGAATGAAAGTACTGAAGAGGAGACAGCCGGTTCACCTGACTCCCAGGTCACCCAAGGGCTATCCTCAAACATCAAGCACTCATAAAATGATTAAATGTTCTGTGAAAGCAGAGCCTTGTCATATTCATTTTCTATCTACTTAGTATCTTACAATATGCCCGAAGCCTGAAAAACATTGTTAAATGAAAGAATCAATATTAAAACGAGCAAATGAGTCAATGATTTGTTTAAATCTATGGCAGACCAGCAATGCTTTAGAAAAAGACGTTTCTGAGTACCAAAACTTCCCTGCGAAAGGATGCAATTATATATAGAGAGAATGCAGAGTTTACTATTATGATACTTTAGCAATTTCAGAGTTGGAATCCCCCAACTAGTCTCTTCTTTCCTTGCCAATAAGTCCAACGCCAGCTGTGAGGAGGGGCAGTAGAAGCCAAGGTTAGCAGGTGGGTTTAGTGGAGCTGAACGAAATCTGAGCATCGGAGGTCAGCTGCCTGGTATAGCCCCAGAAAGCTCTGTGTTTCAGTTGGTCCTAGTGCTCATAGACTCAATACACCAAAGTAACAAAGGGAAATGTATCATACTGGGCTCAGCAAGGGTCCACAAAACAGCACAAGCTGCTTCGTGAATGTATTTAAGTACTAAAGACAGACTGGTTACTTCCCTGAGGATAGAGCTAGATTGGGTGCATCTACAAGTATAGACTAAGACTAGTGAGACGCTCCATGGTAAGAGTGCCTGTCTCACAAATGTCTGTGTTCCTACTGGGACATGGGAGGCCAAAATGAAAGCATTCCAGATGCTTAAGGCACTGCTAGCTTGTATATCTGCAGAAAAATAACAAATAGACTCTGTTTCAAACAAGGAGAATGGTGGGAACAAGTGTGCTGAGATTGTCTGCTCATTGGCACACATACACATGCTGTCTTCTTGTATGCTTCTTATATGCTTTAATACACACACACACACACACACACACACACACACACACACAGAAATGCAGACATCACCACCAAAAAAAAGTAAAAGCAAAAAAACAAACAAACAAACAAAACAAAACAAACAAACAAACAAAAAAACCCACCACACATGTTCTCACATACAACCTAGACTCTGCCTATAACCCAAATTCAAATTCTGGATCAGCAAACCCACATCCATTTAAGTTGGGGTATAGCTTGTCTATTTCTTAGTCAACTCTTCTGTAAAACCAGACAGTTACGATTTGCATTGTATAGTGTTGTGATGAGAGTAGAAGAGTAAACTCAAGTTCACATTCTGATGACTGCGGTGAGGATGAGGATGAGGATGATGGTTAATGATAGGGATGATGGCCACATTATCTTTAGACTCTACTCACAGCTCTTTATGTTAGATCCTAGTATGATTAGCACGGTAAACAAGCAATCAGTGAAAGCATTGTTGCTCAGCATCTGTTAACTATATGCACAATTTACTACATGTAACTTATATTATTAATTTAAATGATATGTATTATATAAATAGTATATACATATTATATATATATATATATATATAATATATATTGCCATGCACTCCACTTTTACACGGATATTGGGGATTTCAACTCAGGCCCTGATACTTGTGAGGCAGACACTTTACCAGCTGATCATCTAAGCATCTAACTACCCTTTAAATCTATACTTATAGAAGCACTCAATTCAACTCTGCCAAACGAAGTAATCAAGCTATTATTAATAGTATTTTACATATATTATACATTATATATTATTAACTGAGGCTAGACAACAATGCATATATATATAAATATATATGTATGTATATATATATGTATATATATTCTTCCAAATTTATAGAATATATATGCTGTTCCTAGCTGTGCCAGGGGTAGGAGCTTGTCATTAAGCCCACTCCTCCTTACCCACAGCAAACAGGAAAAGATTAGGCTTCCATCAGCCTATATCTACCTATGGGTTAACATATGAAACCTTTGAACAAACTGGAACTTTGGTAACTGGTTATATTGGCCTGCTCCCCCACATCCCTCCTTAGAAAATAGAATTAGAGAAAAGAAAACCAGAAGAGTGGAAACAAAGTGGGAAAAACTGCATCAGGAGAAGTCACCAATGAGGGGACATGAAGAGTAAAGGGAACTTCAAACATATAAAATGATCAGAGTATTCAAAATATAACAGATAGTGGGCCTGACAAAGGTGCTAGCTCATAGCAACAGAACAGTAGAAATGGGTGTAAAGAAGCCAGGGTGTGACCCTGGAGGATGAAAGCAACCTTCTAGTCAGGAAAATCTGACTTTTGAAAATCTGTGTTTTGTTTTGTTTTGTTGCTTTGTTTTGTTTTGTTTTGTTTTGTTTTGTTTTGTTTTGTTTTGTTTTGTTTTGTATCAGGAGAGTGCTACCACTCTGGTAGCTGTAGTGGAACTCCATCCCAGAGCCTGAGTAAGGATCTTCTTTCTAATGCTGGAAGGTCTCGCCAATGCACTCATCTTGCAGATGAGACAATGAAGCTTCCAGAAAGGTCAGTAAGTTACTTAAAGTGGTAAAATCAGCATTAGAAGCCTATGCCTCCAACTCTAAATCAAGAAGAGGTTCATACGGTAGCCAGGCTCTAATGGTACAGGGACACAAAAAGGCACTGCTTGGGAACAAGAGGAATGAGCCACTGAATCAGCAAAAGAACTCACACATAACTGAACCCAGTGCTTCTTGGCAGAAGAAGAGCCATTCCATAGTGACAGGTGAGGGAAGCCTGTAAGACAAACTTCACTGAAGGCAGAGCATTGTCCCCAGTAAACCATGTGGCCTTAAAGGTTTTGCATAGCTGTCTTCCAAACTGAGCAAAGCCATTTGTTTTTGAGAGCTTGTTGATTATCTTAGAGACTGAGCACCATTTTGTTAATGGATGGAAAAATATCTAGCGATGCTGTTAACAGACATGGGGATGACCAGAAAGTTGGCACAGTCACATGATAAATGCCTTGAATGGCAAGCAAATGAATCAGGATCTGGCTTTTGTGTGTTTGACTTACTATTCCAGTTCTTTCCTTCCTGGCAGTATAACTCATGCCTAAGCATTTCCATTTGTTTCTTGAAGATCAAAGGATTGGCCTTGCTAAATTGGGGCCTTCAGATTTGAATGACATGAATAATATTGGCTGACTATAATCCTGCAAAAATGACCTTGGTTCATGAATTTGCTAACAACTTTTTGTAGTAAATTTGCTGAGAGAAAAAGCACTGTCTCTCATGCCCACTTAGGAAGTACCTGTGTGTCCTGAGAACAACAATTTTGTGTTTGAGACCACTCCCCTATATCTTAGATGACTGTGCTCTAGAGATGAATGAAATCCAGCTCAAAGCAAAGTGACAAGTGGCATTTGAGTGACTGGACTGACCTTGTGTAGAACAGTAAGAGCTAAGATGGGGACTTTCAACACAACGCTGTTGGGCATCCCTGGAAACTGGAGTCACCCACAGTTGGCTTTGGGAATGTTCTGGATTAATTGGACTTCAAATATTGCTTCTCCAAATGCAACTTCCCTAAATTTCCTTCTCTATTTCACAGACTCCAGAACTCTCTAACAGCCCCAGCTGTCTCTTTTGTCTTTAAGTTTTGATTTTTTTTTTCAAAAGAGAACACAGTACCATAGGTTAGATGAAGCTCCCAGGAGCATGAAACATTGGTGACCTTTGAGTATACTGATAGGCAGAGACTAGAGGAGCCCACCTAGGGACAGTGGTCCTGGACAGTACTTAGTCCTGACTGATGGGCTTGTCCACATGATGCTCAGAGGACACATAGAAGCTCAAAGACACCCTC
Source organism: Mus musculus (assembly GCF_000001635.26). Lineage (NCBI taxonomy): Eukaryota > Metazoa > Chordata > Mammalia > Rodentia > Muridae > Mus > Mus musculus. The sequence goes on along the minus strand of NC_000067.6, from coordinate 158,477,125 downwards.
CTACACACACACACACACACACACACACACACACACACACACACAAAATTGTAAGTTGTACCTAGGAAGAATAACACTTAAAAGATATTCTCTAGCAGTAGGAATTACCACAACAAAAAGTAGACAGATGGTAGACAGACAGACAGACAGACAGACAAAACTGAAGGCTAGTTGCTAGGAAAAACATAACCAACCTATGTGCATTTAGGAAATCTATTAACATTGCCACTTTTAATTACAACCATGAAATATAGAGATAATACATTTACATTCTATTATGCACCATTAAATTCTTTTTACATACTCTAAGGAGGAAAAATGTGCATCATATGGTAAATTAGCAGAAGTATCATGTAGAAATTTAAATCCACACAGTGTCTGACTATCTGATGTAAATTGTGTCAAAATTTAGTCTTCTGTGGAATAAACAATTTGCCTTGTTGCTGAAGTTGTTATTTTTTTAACAGTTGGCTTAAAATTCACACAATTTTAATTCATTAATTCTGCTACCACTTGTTCAGAAGTTGGCAAGAGAATGTGCTCTGTGCTGTCATGGTTCTAAGTGTCAATTATCCTGTAAATTTTGAAATAAATCTTGTCAGCTAAGTTTGAATCATGCAGGAGGTTAAAATATATCCTTTGACCCTCAAAGCAATAACCTAAGATTTCAGGAGGGAAATCCAATTATTGCATGCAAGGAAGAAATGGTGACTCTTTTGAAAAAAAATAATTCAAAATTTTAGGATGTGATTGAAAAATAAAAAAAAAAAGAAGGACAGCTTTCTCCACATTTTAAATTGCAAAGCACCCAGCTGGATTATTGGTCTTATGTAAAGCCCAGGTTTTGCTGATGACAGGTTTGTACTGGACACATTTGGAGGGAGAGCTTGCACTTTCTCATTCATGAATCTCAGAAGGATACCAAAAGGTATCTGTATTGGACATTCTATCATTCCTTATATGTTGTGTTTAAAATGAAATGCAGTGAAAGCAAAATATGAAAATAAATGCCAGTTCCTGCATTAAGGCATCACAGTTGGGGAGAATGTGAGTACGGAGAAAAGGGAACTTGAAGGTTTCACAAAAACTGTCCATTCCCACTGCACATATTGAAGTAATTAGGATTGCCTATTAAGCTTTTAAATATACAGCTTCTTAAAGAAAGAGCAACAGTGGGGCAGATTCATAATTTCATAATAACCATATCTTTTCTCTCCTTTCAAATGATTCTATTTTGAATCAATCTGAGAAAAATAGCATCATTATTGATCATTAGAGTTCACAGGAAAATAGCCCTGCTATTGTTATTTCATTAGTAAGAGAGTTAAGGTGATATCTTGTATGTGTACATCACACTGCCCAAGACTATTACTAGCCAAAGGGTTTTATTATCTTTTAACATTTATCGGGCTGTTACTCTGGATGCCTCAAATAGCTGCCTACATTACCTTTAAAGGATATTGTATAAAGTGAATCAAATACAGTCTACCTATCCCAGGGTCTTTTCAGAAGAAACCATCAGAGACTTCCGGAACACCATCTTCAAACAGGATACCCTCAGGCTTGATTTCTGAGCTGAGGGCAGATCCTCTACTTTAGACTTTGAAACTGTTTCTAGAGAAGCAGTCTGAGAATGGTGAGATAGCATGTGTGGGTGTGTGGTGTGGTGTGGAATGGGAATGGGGTAGAGGAGGAAGGCCAGGTGTGTTGCAGGCTCCACTGAGGAGCCTTTCTGACAAGGAGAGGAAGGTGGCTATAGTCAATTCACTTTGAGATCCTGGACAACAGTTGAGGTCAGACTTTCGAAATCTCCATGAAGATGAGGCCTGATCACACCCAGAAGGCTAAAGTAGAGGCAAGGTAGAGACAACTTGACAGTTGCCATCCTTGTCCTTCACTTATACCCTTTAAACCTCTGCCTTCTCCAGCCTGACTAAAAACAAGATAAGGCAAACTCAAAGGAAGCTGAAGGAAATGTCCATTTTATTTGGAAAATTAAGTGCTACTGCTGTTCTGTGGTGGGGAACTGCAAGCATATAAAAGAAAGATCTGAAAACTAGCTCCAAGGCTAGTGCTGATTCCTCTTCATTTCAGGGTCAGCTGTCTACTAATCGCCTCCTCAGGGGCTCTCAACACGGGCATTAATGTATAGGGTGTCTCATAGGTATCACTATAGCACAGCATAGTCCCTAACGCCCTGTGGTATGCTTGACTTAGCATCTTTCTAGTCTTTAAAGCTACCATCAATAACAGAATACTCAAAACTTACTCTGCCCTCTGCACTGTAGCAGAGATTAAAGCAGTGCTGGATATATCTAAATGACAAGCAAGGGATGGATTAAAGGTAGGCCAAGGCTTAGGTTGGGCCAGGTGTGAGCATGTTAACAATGAGGTAGCAATGTCCTACACACATAGCCCATGAGCAACCAGTCAAAGTATCAACCTACTCTCAGGACCCTATAAATAGGTAGTGCATTGGCTCACCAATCCATTAGATGCCAAATATTTCCCTCTTTCCACTGAAAATGTATTCATTGTTCCACAAATATTGAAAACACCTTAACTATGTGATACACTTGTTCTATCACGAAGTAGTCACAAGTAAGCAAAGCACTACCAAAACCCCTCACCTCTCTCACACACCTGCCAATATAGCATGATATTTTACTGACATTCTGAAGCGCAGGTTTCTAGTACTTTAGGAAGAATTTTATCATGTTCTTGAGGTTTCACATTTACATGCAGATTGGGTGACAGTGGTGAAGTTTTGAAACTGGGCTACAGAGCATCTATTGGCATCTCCTTTACTATGGCATAAAATAAAAACAGGGTGCTGATTTCTTCTAGTTTGGAAAAAATATGAAAGAAGAGTTGGTAGTAGTAAGAAGCTTGGAGATTTGGTCATCCAAAAAACCTTCATGGAATGCTCCACTATGTTCATATGTTATAGCAGCCTTATTTATAATAGCCAGAAGCTGGAAAGAACCCAGATGCCCCTCAACAGAGGAATGGATACAAAAAAAATGTGGTACATTTACACAATGGAGTACTACTCAGCTATTAAAAAGAATGAATTTATGAAATTCCTAGGCAAATGGATGGACCTGGAGGGCATTATTCTGAGTGAGGTAACCCAATCACAAAAGAACTCAAATGATATGTACTCACTGATAAGTGGATATTAGCCCAGAAACTTAGAATACCCAAAATATAAGTTACAATTTGCAAAACACATGAAACTCAAGAAGAACGAAGACCAAAGTGTGGACACTTTGCCCCTTCTTAGAATTGGGAACAAAACACCCATGGCAGGAGTTACAAAGGACAAAGTTTGGAGCTGAGACAAAAGGATGGACCATCTAGAGACTTCCATATCCAGGGATCCATCCCATAATCAGCCTCCAAACGCTGACACCATTGCATACACTAGCAAGATTTTGCTGAAAGGACCCAGATATGGCTGTCTCTTGTGAGATTATGCCGGGGCCTAGCAAACACAGAAGTGGATGCTCACAGTCAGCTATTGGATGGATCACAGGGCCCCCAATGGAGGAGCTAGAAAAAGTACCCAAGGAGCTAAAGGGATGTGCAACCCTATAGGTAGAACAACATTATGAACTAACCAGTACCCCTGAGCTCTTGACTCTAATTGCATATGTATCAAAAGATGGCCTAGTCGGCTATCACTGGAAAGAGAGGCCCATTGGACTTGCAAACTTTATATGCCCCAGTACAGGGGAATGCCAGGGCCAAAAAGTGGGTGGGTAGAGGAGTGGGGGGGAGGGTATGGGGGACTTTTGGGATAGCATTGGAAATGTAAATGAGGAAAATACCTAATAAAAAACAAAAAATAAACCTTCATGGAGTAATTTCTCTAAAATATTCCAATATATTAACCGAGTGATTCCTTTCTAAGAGATTCTGATATTACCTCATATGTGGGAAAGCCATTCCATATATGGGTATGTTCCTAGAAAGAACAGTTGGGAAATTATTCTGTAGAAATAGCTGTAACTTTCGCAGCACATGTGGATACATTCCCTACACGTGAGAAGTTTGTGTATCAGCCTGTTCAATGATCTTCCTGGATTTTGATTTTATAAAGTTCTGTCTTTTGCAAAGGTTTAAATGTTCACTCTCCCTGAAAGGCTCTTATGCTGAAAGCCTGGTTTCTAGACTGGCTGTATTGAGAGTTGGTGTGAAACCTTTAAGAGGTGGAGCTTCTGGGAGATCCTCATTCGAACCTGATCATCAGAATGACCTTGGAGGACATTGTATAGTATATCTCTGGCTTCCTGTTTAGGCTACAACCTCTTCCACACCTGCCCCTATCATAGCCATTTGTTATGGTGTGAATAGCTGATCGTGTCCTCACAGAGCTATACTGATACAGACACTGTGCCCTTGACCTCCAGAACTAGGGGCTTCTTCATAAACAGCTACCTTAGACATCTTGTTATCACAACGAAAAATTGACCAATAGAGTGCAGCCATAAAGACTCTTAATATCAAGGTAAACAGAGGCTATGTGTGACCAGATGGCTGGGGCTAGCCTGCTCTTACCATGACTGAGATGTGCAGGATCCTCAGCTCTTCCTCTGCTGATTCATGTTGGGGTTCTTCAGTTGGGTCTTGTCCAGGGAGACTTGGAGCACCATCTTGGTGGTGAATATGAAAGAGTAAAGTGCCATTCTCCAGCCATTGCTGCCTCCAGCGCACCAGGGGGATGTCTTCTGTATTCCCTGAGATCTCTAAGGGGAAACCACCAAAGTTACAGGGTAAGATTTTGGACTGGGCCAAGATTTCATATTCCTAGTTTCTGTTACCAACAAGCTACTTCTGTCTGCAGACAACAAAGGGTTCTGACTATAGCTAGGTTTACTGCTACTTATAAAACTCAAGAAAGACAAGAGATCAAGAGGAGAGAATTATCCCCTGTAGGTCTTTCTATAATAAATCTAGTGAGTTAGGCTCTCACCCAGTGAGAAAAATACTGAGGCGAAAATTCAAGTTCTTCCCCTCATTCTGTGATCAATGGTATCCCTTACATTGCACAGTTTGAATACCTGATAACCCCCTGAGGTAAATACAAGGTTGTTTGCTTCTTATAAATCTGGACATGTGAGTTACCCAGCAATTACTCCCAGACTCCAGCATATCTACCAAGGAAAGAGTTGGTAATTACTGTGCAGAGAACCAGCATTTATGGGACAGTCCTGGGAGGTTACTGAAGAGCCACTGGGCTGCTGGCATGTTTGTGAACCCACAGACATGGGCTGCACAGTCCACTGGAGAGAGCTGATAACTTGTCCTGACAGGTAAAGAAATGTTTAGGCTCTGTTTTTGTTTTTTGTTTTTCTCTTTAGTTTTGTAAAGCAGATGCCATACATGAAGAAAGTGGAGTGAATTGGGCCCTGATCACAGATCTAAACACTCACTTGCTGCAGAGGTATTTAGATGAAAGCTGAGCAATCACCAATAGAAAAATGCTAAAAAACAAAAACAAAACAAACAGCAAAAAATCTACTTTGCCCTCTGCACTGTAGTGAGGGCCAAGGTATTGCTGCAAGAAAATCCCACATACATATCCCCTTTTCTCTTATTCCTAAGCAATATCACATCGGAGTTCTAGGGTATCCCATACTAGAGAAATCTGATCAATCCAGCTTTTCTATGACTCCAGTTAGCCTTCAGACCATGTTTCTTTTAACAACTATAACAGTCTCAAAGGGGGACCAATGTTCTGTTACACACACTTTAACAAATCACTCCTTTATAAAATTTCATTTTTCAAAAGGCATGCTTTTTCTCTCAAAATTTATCACCTCTGGCCAAAAAATTATACCACAGATATAAAAAAGATTTAATAGACAAATTTAGAATATATTCTCATCAACTATCACAATCATAAAGAGGAAAGCAATTTTAAATATTTATGGAATTTATAATTATCTGTCACTATTTATGGGAGGGCAGACCTATTATTTATTGATTTAGACACACTTTTAACAGACAGACACTGGGCATGCTCTATGCACCAGGCCCTGTGCTAGGCACTCAGGCACTAAGAGAGGGGAGAAGCTCTCAATGTTTAAAAGCAGTCCACCATGACTGAATGTGCACAATGAGTCCTTGTAGGACATTGAGAGAAAGAAAAGACCCTAGTAAACCATACAGGAGTGTAAAAAAGTGATCTTCTCTAAGGAAAAAGATGCCTCACGGCAAATGGGAAAGGGAAAGGGATGACCAGGCAACTAGTGAGTGAGGATGAGGAGAGGGAATGGGCATAGCCATCACTCTTCTGTGTAGGCCACCGAGGGTTTTCATGGGAGAGGAGTCATTGGCCTACCCCTGACAGATGCTGATATGATGGCCTTGCCCATCCAACCCCACACTCACCGGGGAAAAGAGAGGATTTGTGGTTGTGAATGGGAGCTGCCAATAGAGCCCTTTCATACATGGCCTCTCTTTTCTGTAGCCTAGAAGGCTCTGTCATCTGTCAGGTAGGTAGATTATCTGTGATCTTGCATGTGATTGGCCTAGAATCCAGGGAGCTTCAGAGGGCAAAGAGACTGAGAAGTGAAGATGTGTGTTTCAGAGCTGGCTTTCAGAAGACCCCTCCCTATTTGTTTAATGTAGTGGTGATGCTGGCTTCCCACATCGATGCTCCTCTAAATCTCTAAATCAACATTTCTCAATCTATGGATAGTGACTCCTTTGGGTGCATTGAACAATTCTTTCACAGTGGTTACATGTCAGATATCCTTCATATCATATATTTACATTATGATTCATGACAGTAGCAAAATTACAGTTACAAAGTAGCAACAAAAATAATTTTATGGTTGGGGGGTCAACATAACATGGAGGAGCTGCAGTAAAGGGTCGCAGCATTAAAAAGGTTGAGAGCCAGTTGTCTAAAGTGTCTTCTACATTCTCAGTTGAGAAAACATCCTTGGATGCATCTTTGAAGGTAAGTATTTAAAGCAACAGGAGCCAAACACAGTGAGTGCACACCCAATAACACCAACTGCTTCCAGGCACATGGCTGTATATCCTACAGGCAGGCTCTCCTGATGACTTCTTTTGACTTTAACATGCTAGAAGACTCTTAGAAATGCAGCCTCACTGACGTTCTTGTTCTGCCCCGATCTAGGGACCAAATCTGTACCCACGTCATCAGAGATAAACATCATCACCATGCCAGCTCCCAGTAGTGCATTTGATGGCATAATCAAGTCCATCTTCTTTTCATAACCATCCCCACTCAGGCTAAGATTTATTCCATGCATGTCTGGGTGCCACTCAGTCCTTTATGTAACTATTTAAAAGGATCTGGCACCTGTCCCTTTAAATCACTTCATAAACTAGATCTCGTTTCCCAGCAGATCTCCATCAGGTAGGTCAGACTCATTAACCCTGCTTTAACCATGGAAGCAAAAATTAAGGAAATACCTAGACCAAGGTCAACCAACCTGTCACAGGGCAGGGGCAGAGACAGATGAACTGTTTGTTGCCCTCTACACTATTTTCAAAAGCACACAGCGTGGCATTAGAACATGGAGGGAGGAAAAGGTGAGGAGAGCCTTAAAATAGGAAAGCCATGTGGTCTTTTGTGAGCTTAGTGGCTATAATAATCTAATCCTTTGTTCCAGGTCTTTATATCATATAACTTATTTTTAAGTTGACATACAATTTAAATGCCTTAAATTCACCTTTTAATAGAGTGGGTTTGTGTGTATGTGTGTGTGTGTATTCATCATGTTATATAATCATCACTCACTGTCTAATTCTAGAACATCTTCATCATCTTATGAAGAAACTTTCTGTCTATAAGCAGCTACAATGTTTCAATCAGGATTAAGATACTATATTCCATGGCCCTAGGCACAGAGGTGCCAAGGAAAGACTAGGTGCTGTGAGGACCATGACAAAGTATTCCATGGGGCAATGGGATTAGCACACAGAGTCTCTGGCCATGGCTTCCAGGCTAACCCTCTGAACCCTTCAGTGGGTTATACATTTCCATCCCTATAAATGGCAATATCATAATTCTACACAGACTTGGTTCACTGCAGAGGGCAAGAGGTAAAGGAAAGAGGGCGCCATGTCTGCCAAGGGCATTCATCAATTCTTAGTTTCAAGTTAATTATACAATGATAGATCCATCCTTGGCAGTTTCCCTCTCCTGATAGGATCTGCCATGAAAGAGCTCAAATGCCAAACCAGGAACTTATTTATATTTATGCTATATATGGCCTGATCAGCAAATGAAAGACCACACAGAACATAATAAATTCCCTGAGAACTTCTTCACAAACAAGACTGAGAACATTAGTACAATCACATCTGTGTGAATGTCCCTATCTCAAGAACAAATGTAATGCAAGGCAGTCATGAGACTCTAAGGAGCAAATTAGGGTGGTGATAAAATTGTTTTTCCAGTCCAAAGTCACAAAGGATTGCCACTGAAGCTCACAGAGGACCTTCGTGGCAATGTACCGAATAAATCGAATTCCACAGGACACTCTGTTTATATCCAGATGTCCCAAGTACCACATTTCCACACACAGTGGGGTTGAGGTCTCCAGAAGGAGAAGTCTGTCTTGGCTCTTACCATGTCTATCCTTACTCTTGCAAACTACACATCTTCAGTACCTCTCCAAACCTTGTTATACAAAGAAGACAGTGTGCTATCCCTTCTTACATGCAGTAAATGTTCTTGGAGAACATTATGCTGGCCACAGTTGGGAACTAAACGATATACCCCTACTCTCAAGGCACTTTTCATCCAGCGGGAAACTTCAGATGTGACCAGGGCTAAGTGACAGCAGTGCTGAGCATCGGGTGAGAGTTGGCTGGGTAAACACTGATGAGAAGCAGTAAAATGATGGGAGATGCTGGAGACACGCACAATCCCAGCTGAAGCGCACAACGTATGCAAAGGAACAGAAGGATGATGTACATCGTCAGAATCACAGGCGGTCTGGTTAAGCTGCAAGGGTGGGCAATATGGAGAAGAATTACAGAGGATCTACTCTCAGAATCCAGATTAATGGCACATGGAAGAGCCTTAAAAAGTCATTCTTAAGAAGTTCACAGCTAGGGGAAAGTCATTCACAATTCTATTAGGCACAGGCATCAAGCAAGTTAATGATCACCAAGACGCAGAATGAGAATGGCTGATATCATAGGTCTAGGTGTCACTATGGCTCTGACTCTCCATTCTTTAGGGACTATAGGAGTGGGACTCAGGAGGCCTAGGCATGGTCTGAGGAACTTTGAATATGCCCCCCTCACTCTGACTTTCCTTGTGTCTGTGAAGACGCAAGTGTGTAGATGAACTTCAATATTCCTCTGTAACATTGATCCTCCCATGGTCCTGTCTCCAGAATGCATGTTAAGTGCAGTGGCACAAATAATATTAAACCTCTTCTCAGGTCTAACCTATGCTCCACCTTGGGTCTAGAGGATACAAACAGAGACCTCAAGATACCGACCCAACTTCACACTGTACCACCTCATAATGTTGCTGCAAATAGATTGTTTCTAAGAGATAACCTTGGAGCTTCATGTCCCAGAGAACTGCACTGGTGGAACACTGGGCAGAAAAAGTCATAAGAGAGAGAAGCTTGGGATGGAAAAGGCAGAGTGAGGTGATATCACTTTTAATTAGCCTTAGTCATTGTTCTAATGATAGCTTGTGGGTTGGGAGTTAGTAGTCTCTTTGTGGGGTTACTTCAGGACACTTAAAACTTTGCTGCACAAATTGTTCTACCTGGCATTACAACATGTCCTTGCTATCCACTTGCTTTTCTCTTCCCTATGTATACTCACATGCTGAGAGAACCTCATCTGAGGAGTTAAGAAACATCCAGTCAGTATCAGAATTTCCTTTCAAGTACCAGGCCTACCACACCCTCATTCAATGAATGAGACAATTCCAATTGGAGTATGGATTTAATTGGGAAAATTCTCAAGGATCATTTAATTTGGTGAGTTGCTTAGTGTATGTTAGAGCAGTCCAGATATCTTGGAGTCCCTTTTCACTGCTAGAACGCCTGAGTTTCAAGCTGAGTCGTAATGAGTTCCTGTGGTTGTTGAGGTCAAGGTAGGAGGTAGCATTAACTTGGCCATGCTTGGCTTCCTGTTGAGGGCACCTGCAGAACTGATCCTGTGATCTTTCAAGGTTGATGTTGGCACAGCCCTGGCGGCCGTTCTGCCTGTTGAAAGGCCTTGCTACTTATTTTCATCCTGACACAACCTTTTTTTTTTTCCAAACCAAATCTAAAATGCTTTCTGAGGGACTCCCACAAGAACAGACTTAGAGAAGAGTTAGTTCCACTGAAGGAACAATAAAATGCATAAGTGATCAAGGTCCTTGCTGGTAGAGGATAGGGGGAAACTCTGAGTTGTTTGGCTATATTGGTTATTTTCAATGCTAAGTGGAATGTTACACATACCCTTATATTATTTGTGAAATAATTGCATGTAAAAGACAACACTTGTGCAAACAGAATGGAGCCTCACTCGCACTATATGTTATCGCAGTGGCCACTGTGAGTGTCCTTGTGTAATAAAGATGAATTCAAGAGGAAGATGACTCAGTAGCACATGCTACTTAAGCAAGAACACCTTCATCCAGATCCCCAGCTCCTGTGTAAGGAGTCAAGCCTGGGCAAGGTGTGTGAGCCCAGCACAAGGTAGTGTAGAAATAGGATTACAAAGTCTTGCTTGCTGCCAGCCTAGCCAAACCAACCAACCAACCAACCAAACACAAAACACAAATTAAAAAGAACAAAATGAACCATAAAAATCCCCACAAACAAACAAAAAAACGAAACAAGAACACTGAGCTCCAGGTTAGTGCGGCTGTCACAGGAGAATAAGCACAGTCTGATAGAAAAGAAAATCCAATATCTAATCTCCACATATGCGCATGGGGCACACACATACAAAAATTAGAATATTAAACTCAAATAATTAATAGTGCTAGACCAACCATCGAAAACAAAAAAGTGTAACTATTGTGTCTTACCAAATGAAAGTGGCCATCAAAAATGTTACCAAATGAGCCTGTGACAGAAATAGCCAATTTTTCTTTCCATTTTTTTTTCTTATTTTCCTTCTCTACTCCCTAATTCAGAGCTTGAAAGTTATTGATGGTAGGCCTGGTTTTCCACATGGTTTCATTATGGTCTTCTGGCTGAAACTATTAACAATGGTATTAACTTTCAACACCTTTGTAAGAAAATAACCTGCTTAAGTCAGGGGTTAATGACAGCCAGGGATCACTAATTATCTTGCAAATCTCCACCCTGGTATCAAAGTGACACCAGTCTTTAATGTCTCAGGAACAGCAGCCTCTAAAGACCTCAACTTGTTTCATAAACATAATGACAGCAGCACATTAGTGTCTTGGCCATCTGTGAAGGAAGATGAGGGGCAGACAGAGGAGGAGGAAGTAGAGAGAAAGGACAAAGTCAAGAGATGTGGAGGAAATGAGGTCAGTCAGAAAAATGATGGGGGCCTTGGGCTGCGTTGGCCTGCGGGCTGCACCTCTTACCACAGGGACCATCTGCTTTGGAGCTCTGAAGTGGAATGATCCTGCATCCCAGAGTGAAAATCACATAAGAAAACGTGCCCTGCTGGGCCTGAGTTCAGCCGGCATAGATGCCAGGTACTCTGCCGGTTTGCCTGGAGTGTGTGTTGCTAATGCCTAGCTAAATGGACAAAATGGGAGATGTCACAGCCAGGGAATTCCTTTGTGAAGATGTTCATAAACCATTTAGGAATGTAACTCCTCTGGTGGTTGCCGAATTCAATCTGCTGGGCTGAAGCTGCTGTCTATTGTTCTGCTCTGTCTTCCTCCTCCAAACCCTGAATACAGATCTATCCAGCAAAGCTTTAGATCAAGACAGCTTAAAATGCCAAACAGCTATTAACAGAAGCACAAGGACGTCTTTGCTCAGGTAATCAGAACCTTCTTGATTTGCTGAGATTTGGAGTAGAGATTCACCCATGACTAGATGAAGGCTAATTGAATGTCTATGTCCTCAGATTGGTGACATTCACCCTGCATGACTCATAAATTAGGGGTTCAGTACATCACTGGCTCAGTGATGAGAAATAGAAGCACAAGGTGCATAGAGCACTGAACAAGGACATGGAAGGAAGTATGTGGCCATCTCTGGAACTCATATGCCATGTGTTCAAGAGATGGGATGGTTGTCTCCAAGATCTCTCTAGTTCTGCCCCCTCGTTGATGTCACTAAATGAAGCATGGCATTTGGTGGTAGTCAAACCCCAAGTCAGGAACAGGCTAAGCATATTTTTGCATGCCAGTGGGATAGCGATCTTTAGAGATTTTTTAAATTAGGCTTTCCTCTTGGCCTTTGGAATAGTTGTGTGTCAGTGCAGTCTATCATTCTGTAGAGTAAGTGTTGGCTGAAGTGTCTACTGTAATTTCAAAGTAGGATTCTCTTATGGGGACACTTCCATCTACAAATGGTTCCCAGTTAGCTACTAACCTTCTGCACATTATTTATATATAAGGCAGTGTATGTACAATTTACATAATACATATAACATATGGACATGCATTATGTATGTCAAGCACCTGATCTCTTAACACCCCAAAACAATATTCTTTGAGAATGCTATACTCCAAAAAATCGGAGACTTCAGCTTCCTTTAAAGCTGCCCACCCACCCATTTCTTTTCCAGGAATGTACAAAGGTGGAATAAAATGAACCAACACAGGGAGTAAGTATGATGAAAGGAAGAAATACGGGGCTGGGTACTGGACAGATCGCCATGTCTGAGGGCAGTCGCAGGTGGGAGTTGTGGGAAGTGGAGGGTGGCTTTTTAAATCAGCTACCATGGACAGCGATGAAGCTTTCTATGGATGCTGCTGGAAGTAGGTCACTCTGTGCTACAGTACTGACATGAATAGCAATCAATGGAGCAACCGCACACACATTTTATTTACCTAGCCATGGAGACGAAAACATTCCTGTGGGGGAAAGATGCAGCCAAAAGGTTCTGACACAACCAGAGAGATGAGAAGCATTCAAATGGCTTGTGATTCCATCCAAAATGGTTTACTTGTTCCTATCACAGTGTTTCTCTGGATCTTTTCAAACCTCTGCAAAGAGTTTATCCACATGATACTCATTAAAGTCTCATTTGAAAAGGGGGTGGGGCAAAGCTCTTTGAAAAGAACCAGGTTATTTGAGCTGCAGATGTACTGGTGAAAGGATTAAAAAAACAAAAAACAAAAAAAACTTACATCTAGTTCTATTCTCCACTGCCACATGGCTGACCTTTGAAAATTGAGATAACGACATGCATTTAACAAAATCTGACATCAAGTAAGATGTGTAATAATATTTAAATTTCATGATGTTAAAATATGTATTTATAGATCGTTTCATACATTGTGGGAAGAATAAGTCATTTGAAGCTTGAGGTTTCACCACCTGAATTCTAATTTGAGCTTTTTAAGTCTGGGGGGTAGGGGGGTTACTCTATATGGCACTAGGAGCAATATGGACACCTGGGTTTTAGAAACCCAGAGCACTTGTTACAAGGTAATTAATTATAAGGAAAGTTCCCACTAGACCCTATAAGAGCGCTTTGTACTCAAAGTCCTCTCTCTGGTGCTCTGGATCTTTTGCAAACAAAGGTTTCAGTATCACAATTCTCATATCATGGACTATCTCGAGGTTGTGAGGGTCTGTGGATCTTGCTTGAAAAGGTAGATCGAAAAGGGGGTTTGATGATGCAAAAATATCATGAGAGTTATAATGAAAATTTTGGCATTTTGATTTCTTTTAAAAATACAGAAATATTATAAGAATATGCTTTTGTTATAATTCCAGGTGTGGGATATGGGGCAGCTTCAGATTGTCCATAGCAATGACTGTGTTGTACCTTGTGCTCTAGCAGGGCCATGATTTTGCCAATGGCAGATATAGTTTCTGCAATTATGTAATGTTTGGAATTCTTGGGATTTCTCAGAGGGTATATAAATGCTGGGCCCTAGAGGCATGGTGGGTTGTTGGTTGTTGGTTGTTTGCTATTGGTTGTTGTTGGTCATTGTTTGTGAGGTAGTCATGTGTAAAGAAGAAACAAGAATAAATCAGAAATCCTGATGGCAAAGAGCAAACTTGCTCCAAGGAACTTGGTGGCCCTAATCAGCACGAAGCAGTCTAATGATAACATCACCTCTTTCTGTTCTATACTTTTTATCTTTCCTAGTAAGTATTTGAGGGTTGAAATGGTAGAGAAGAGCGAGAAAGAAGAACCCAGTAACATTCACTGGGTAGAGTAAACAGTGTATAGAAAGGGGATGATATGTTGCTTTCTCTAAGCTGTCTTGATGCAGTTCCACTTCTAATTTGTTCTTGTTCCATTATATTTCTGTTCTTATTGTCTATGATTCGACTCCACAAGTGAGGAGATTCCTACTAGATGTTAACTGAGCTGAGCAGCTCTCTCAGTATACATGAGTGTCTTAAACCTCATGACCCTTCAACTAAGGACTAGATCTCACTAGTTTACAATTAAGGAACTTGAATTCCAGAGGTGTTAGCCTCCTTAACCAGGTTTGCTCAGTTAGGAAACACTAGAATGGGAGAGGGGGAAAGTGTGGTCTCTTGGTTTTAAAAGTACTGTTCACTATCATACCTTCTAGTCCTTACTTTACAAATCCCAGTCTCAGGATATATGCAAACTGGTAGCTTAGCAGTTTCCAGCACTTAACAAACAATAAAGACTAGTGCCATCATTGTTGTGATTAGTGGTGTCATTTATAAAAATCCTAAAATTGATCAATAAGCTTTGACAGAATTAAGTACATTGTGCCTGCAAATGGTCCCAGGGGCTTCAACATCTTAAAAGTCTTGAAAAGTAAGTTCATGAATTAGTTCAGTCCCCACTAAGGAATGTAAGCCAGATCAAAATGCTACATTCCTGGAAGTATTATTTAGCAAACAAAACAAAACAAACAAAACTTGTATGTGTGTCTGACAGAAGTCAAATAATACTATCACTACTTTAAGATCTAGTGACTGAACTTCCACCACGGGATGCCATGGTATCTGTGCCCGTCAAAGACTGGCAAAAGGCCAGCTTTCAGTGAACTGAATGCCAGGTACTGGACAACATGACCCTGAATTAAATTAAGCAGGTCCTGCTGGGTAGAGTAGTACACGCCTTTAATCCCAGCACTCTGGAGGGAGAGGCAGGCAGATCTCTGTGAGTTTTAGGTCAACCAGGTCTACATAGTGAGATTCAGCCTATCCAAGGCTACAGGTGAGACCCCTGCCTCGATAAAATAAGATAAGGTAAGATAAGGTAAAATGAGATAAGATAAGGTGAGATAAGATAAGGTCAGGTCCTCCCAGATGGATGAAGCATGGTAGTTGTAGGCAGTAGAGCAGCAAATCAAGGTGTATTAAAATAATAGTTGAGCCTTCTTCAGTGCTACACTAGATCCTACTTTCTAGATTATTGGCCCAGTCTCCTTTTAGTGTAAATCTCAAGAGTCTTCCTACTCAACTGGAACACTGCACTTTCATCTTCTCCTCAGACACAACCACATGAGCTTCCATCTCTGAGCCTGAGTGCTGGAGGGTGGTGCACAGAGGACCAGCACATTTGCCTCTTTGTCTATCTCTGCACCATTGTCTCCTACAGAACGGTGAGGACTAGTGAGCTTGAAAGCCTGTTCTTACTCCAAGGTTTTCTAGTGTTACCTTCCTATCATCTACACTTGTCATCTCAAGGTCTGGAACAGAGGCTCCTCCAAAGTGAAGATGAAATGTTATCATGATCTCACTGTCATCATTGTGTTATCCAGCCAAAGAGGAAAGTATCAAGGAATAGCCATGAAGACTTAGCTCCATAAAAACTCCCTTCGGGCTCCTCTCATATGATTTGCAAAGCCCTTATTATAAGCCCCTCTTTACAAATTAATCAGCCCTTAGGGAGGGGTGGGGTTCATAGAACTAGAAACCAGAAGTCCAAAGAAGGGACCCAATCCTTCAAAGGAGAGAGTTGATGAGATGGACTAACAAAGCTGGAACCTTGTCTTCCAAGTCACAACCCAACACCTTACCTACTCTACTGGACTGTCTACCAAAACAATGCAAGATTCACCAACAATGACTCTTGAAACCATAAGCCTGGTCTTGCATCAATGCAGATGCAGGGGGATCACTCTGAGAATTTAGAAAAAATAGATATCCAGAAGATATATATCAATAGTAAACAGGGGCAGGCGTTTGAGGAGTTGAGGCTGTATGTAGAGTCAACACTGAAATTGTGCTATTAATACATTCACTCTAGTATACAAATCATAGGGCAACCTAATGTGAGTTCATCATATCACACCTTATGGTGGCCCTTATGGTGAATCAGCTCTACTTGGTTTGTGCTTCCAATTTCTGGTCTAAAGAACTCTTGACATTGTCTTGGCCCAGTTCTGTGGGCTAATTTGTGTAAATGCCTGTCAGACAAAAGGGTCAAGATGACCGCTAAATGACCTGATAGACATATTCCCCATAAAAACTTCAATGTAGACATCTAGTGCTTCCTGGGTGGATGATTTAAGAGAATTCAAGGCCACCTGATCTGTGACTTATGTGATGCTCAGCTGGGAAAGACACACATCCACTCCACGTTGATCCCCTTTCCATATTTACTACTTTAATTATGAGGCCTTGTGTCAGGAACAAGCACAGACACTTTTTGTATACTTCCAAGCCAGAAATTATTGATAACAATAAAGTTTTGAGTTACAATGTTTTTACTCGATGTGGTTTGTCAGTAGTCCTACTGTCTGTTCATAGCTGACCAAGGCAAATTCCTTTATTCCAATAACAACTACTAACGTTAACACTTAGATCAGAGAGATCACAGCCAACATCTCTCTAAACATAAATGTCTATGTGTAGGTTACAGAATGACTACAGTGCATTAAAGGTTGAAGCAGAAGCCATGATGTGCCAAAGAGACCTTATTTGCAAATGCAGGGGGATCACTCCAAGAATTTAGACATCTTAAAATCTAGCTGGGGCATTGGTCCCAAAGCTCAAACCAAGCCTCAGACTCAGAGCTGAGCTGAGCCACAGGGTCTGGCAGAGGTAGCTGTCAAGGTTCAAAGCTATCTTAGACATCGAGGCAGAGGGCAGGATGAGGTTGAGACAGATGAGCATGAGGGTCAACAGATGGGTAGACAAATGAAAAGCAAAAGGAACTAAAACCTCGGGAATGGTCTGGAGCCACCTGCCTATTGCTCGCTTAAGACACGCACACACACACATACACACACACACACATACACACACATACACACACACACACACACACACACAGAAAGAGAGAGAGAGAGAGAGAGAGAGAGAGAGAGAGAGAGAAAGAGAGAGAGAGAGAGAGAGAATCATTAGAAGATAGGCTGTTGGACATCAGGATAGAATTCCTCCTCTTTATTGAGTCTAGGTGATTGGTGTGTTTAATATGTTTCTGGGCCTGATGTTCTTGATATGATTTTAGTATGTTCATGAGCTCATATGGTTCCACTTTTCTTTGAAGAATTTATGGGGCATAACTATCTTTTAACCTTTACCTAATAGCAATCTGTGTCTCTGGAAGGAACAGACAGACAATATTTTTACATGATCTACAAGGTGCAGTCATTTCTGCTCCAGCTCCTCATTTTTGTGCCTGAAATGGAGTCAGATGCCATTTGTAAAATTGGAGCCTTGACAAGCCCTAAATTTGCTAAAATCCAATGTGAATCAGTGCATAAAATGAAAGAGAACGGGCTTGCAAACTACAGCCTCCAGGGGCTGACCCCAAGGCTAATCTTTGGTCTCCCTTGGGTCTCTGGGTCCTACCTTTCCTCAACTCATTGGTCTCTATCTTTATCTTAATGATAATATGGTTGCTTTCTGTTTCTTTAGGTTCTTTTAAGAGAAATCACTTGACAGTCAGTAAACCAAAGGCTTCTGAGGTAATTTCCATGAGTCTTCTGCCACGGCCTATCTGACTGACCTTCTTCAACCTAGCAAGATTTAGTTCCTTGGGTGCTTTCTCTAGTTCCTCCATTGGGGGCCCTGTGTTCCATCCAATAGCTGACTGTGAGCATCCACTTCTGTGTTTGCTAGGCCCCAGCATAGTCTCACAAGAGAGAGCTATATCTGGGTCCTTTCAGCAAAATCTTGCTAGTGTGTGCAATGGTGTCAGCGTTTGGAAGCTGATTATGGGGTGGATCCCCGGATATGGCAGTCTCTAGATGGTCCATCCTTTTGTCTCAGCTCCAAACTTTGTAACTCCTTCCATGGGTGTTTTGTTCCCAATTCTAAGAAGGGGCAAAGTGTCCACACTTTGGTCTTCGTTCTTCTTGAGTTTCATGTGTTTAGCAAATTGTATCTTATATCTTGGGTATCCTAAGTTTCTGGGCTAATATCCACTTATCAGTGAGTACATATTGTGTGAGTTCCTTTGTGAGTGGGTTACCTCACTCAGGATGATGCCCTCCAGGTCCATCCATTTGCCTAGGAATTTCATAAATTCGTTCTTTTTAATAGCTGAGTAGTACTCCATTGTGTAAATGTACCACATTTTCTGTATCCATTCCTCTGTTGAGGGGCATCTGGGTATTGTGACTTTTTAAATTGTTAAAAATTAGTGACTATTGTCAAGCCGGGCACCTTGAGTTCCATCCCTGAAATCTACTTGGTGGCATGAGTGAATCACCCCCTAAAAGTTGTCCTCCGATTTCCATTTGTATACACAGAATAACTAAAGAATATTTTCAAATGGAATGTCTCAGGACAAGGCTCAGTCAGAATGCTACTGTTCTATAGGATGAGAAGTAACTTAACAGTGGGCACTGCCTAATCCCAACGTCCTCATTCTCCAGGCACTCCCTAACAAACACCTACCATGGGTCTGGCAGTGACAAATGGTAGCTATGACAAGGACTAATTGTTTTCAATGTGTTTTCAATAGGAGTCTCTGATATGAGGCAGATATCAAGAGAGCAATGTGACCCCTGCTTGTTGCATAAAGTCCATGTTAGACTGTTTTTCAAATATTCAGTTGATAAAACTCAGAATCCTATTTGAAATCCAAGAAGAATGAGTTTAGTATACATGAAAGGAAGTTTGGCTTCACCCAACTGACTCCCTCTGTCACACATGTCTTTGTGCCATGCTGATTTCATTGGTGGCTTTGCTTCTCAGACACACTCTGTCCTTCCACCCCTCCCCGACAAGGTCCTGGTCACTATCTGCTTTGTGTCTATGAACATGCTTGCAGTCTCATTAGCATTTCCTAGGAGCCCTTTTTGATTCATTTGAGTCTATTCTCAAAATTATGTGATTTAAGTTTTATAGACTAAAAACCAAGTGTCAGATTTTCTGTTTCTCCTGTGTACAAGTATATTTTGAGGGAAAACAGCTA
Organism: Mus musculus; assembly: GCF_000001635.26. Taxonomy (NCBI): domain Eukaryota; kingdom Metazoa; phylum Chordata; class Mammalia; order Rodentia; family Muridae; genus Mus; species Mus musculus. Next base: position 158,457,652 of record NC_000067.6, on the reverse strand, counting down.
TAAATTTCATCCAATAAGCCAGAGTGAGAACAAAAGAAAGGTAGCTAAAGGGACCAGATCATTAGGTTCCAGACAGAACACAGAGATGAGGACTAAAGGCCAACTCCACAGTTCTGACAGCTTCTATGTCTGCTTCCCTCTCCGTGGACGAAAGGCGCAGAGCAGGGAAGGCAGCCATCTGACTGTGGGTATGCATCGTCCCTGATTTCCACCTTGAAGCTGGCCTCAAGCTCAGCTTCTCAGCAACACTGCCTCCTTCATTCATCAAGTGACGCATGCCTTTTTGGTTTGTTTACCACAGCTCATTCTGTTAGGATCATGCTACACTTTGGGGAATGAGCCCCGTGAGTAACACCTGCTGAATGGAGGAGCACTTCCTTTCAACTTCTTCAAAGTCACCTTCCTTGGGTTTCAAATGCGTTTTGACATTTATTAGTTGACCACATGGAGGACAAAGTTGCTTTCTGTAATAAACCCTGTCACATTCTCCTACACTTCATTCATATTGCTTTTGCCAATGCTTGGCTGTTATATGAAGTATTGGTTCAGTTCTGGACTATGGTTCCATTGAGTCAATCTACTTCCTATGACTACAGCAGCCGTCTTTGCAAGCTTTCTCTGTTTATCAAGTGCAATTCCTGGAGTGGAACAACAGTGCTGCATTAGTAGGAAAGATTCTACGACTGGAAAAGCAGAGTCTGTGATAAGGCCCCTACACTTAGAACCACTGGAGTCATTGTGCCTCACTTTCTCTCCCTTTAAAAAAAATGTCAGTAATGAAAACATGTGATTGAGCGCGCTAGTAAATGAGTATGTATACAGCAAAGCTTAGAAATATGAAAATGTTGGTCACATTCATCAGTAATATTATTATTTAAAATTTCTGATAAGAATAATTTGCTTTATCCATGGGGTAGTTAATATGGTTTTCCAAAATGTAGGGTACTACTGTGTTTTCCAAATCTTCACACTGGTATTTTGTTTCTCCTTTTTTGGCCAGGACAGTATATAGGGTTGATGTTTTCAGACCATGCTGTTAATAAACTTTAGATAATGTCCCCATGTCACCAGTATGGCAGAGACCTTTTCCATTTCATAACTGCAGGAAGTCTTCATCTATGAGACTGTTACCTTAATGATGATCACACAAAAAAACCATGTGATACCACTGACTACCTACCCCCTTCCCTCTCACATAGAGGCTTCTGAGAGTCTCACAGTCTATCTCTACCAACCTGACATTTTAATATACAAAATATCCTAAAGTCATTGGGCAGTTAAATTGTTTTCCGAACTGAAGTCCCATGCCCAAGAGACATAGCAATGTGATGGTTAGTCTTCACTGTCAACTGCATTTCTCATTACCCAAGAGACACGTCTCTGGATATATTTGTAATGCTGTTTCCAAAGGGGTTTACACAAGGGAGGAGAGGCTCACTCTGAATGTTGGTGGCATCATCTGATAGGCTGAGGTCCCAGACAGAATAAATGGGAAGACATTTAGATAGCTGGGTACTAATACTGATCTCTTGCTGCATGCTCAGTGCAAATGCAATGTAACCACCTGCTTCATGCATTGGTGACTGGCCATGATGGACCACACCCTCACACTGTGAGCCTGCTGTGTGCCTTCTTCCTTAAGCTGCTTTTGCCAAGTGTTTGGTCAGAGCAATGAGAAAAGAAACTAATAAAAGCAATAACTTAATATTTAAGGCAGAGGATTTGAAAGGCATAATTTTGAAAACCAAAGTAGAGCCCCTTGATGAATGTGTGTGGTGCAGAGCAGGGTGATTACAGGTCACTGATGCTTTAGAGTCCCTCCCTCTTCAGACTCCCATCAGTAGCGCTCCCCCTACTATATCTTCCTTAGAGTCTTGCTCATCTGGATTGGTTTTCTAGTATTTATCCATTTGAATGGTCTCTTACCAATAGAAGCAGGCAGGGCCATCTGCTGTAGAAGACAGACTTGTTACCTCTTCCATAGTCACCTCTGACACCCTTAGGGATCCATGAGTATATTTTATATAGCAGTACCAGTTAAAGCATTCTTGTTTCATAGCTTGATTTGGGAGATTCTTAGGGCTGAAGATTACTTGTTTCCATACTTGAATGTTACAAAGTAACGTCCTTGTTGAACTTTGGTGAGTTTGTTAATAAAAAAATTGAGAAAATTTGTCCCATTAGTTACTTTTATCCTTTCCCTCATTCACGAAATTAAAGAATTTTAGGTATTCTCACTGGCACCATCTGTCCATATCTTGAAAAGATTTCTTCACTAGAGGTGATAAACACTGTTGTCCATTAGTTTCTACTTAGTGTCCATTGTTTTGTGCGTAGTCATCTAACAACTTAATAAATTTAAGTCCTTGATAGCTTGAAATGATATTTTAAAAGGTTCTATTCATTCAGAGCACTTCTGAGGGAGATGCGATTTCTTTGATAGGGATTTCCTCAGCCACTTAAAAAAAAAAATTCCTGCTCTGTGTTATCTTTGGGTTTCATAGATGTTGGAGAGTAAAGCTTCTGATATAATAATTGCTTTTCTTACTTTCTAGCACTTTCTTTCTTAAGTGAGAGACTCCTAAACTGCAACGGAAACCTCCTCACACACCACCCACCCCAAGAAATAACTCACAAAGGGGACACTGCCTCTGCTCTGGAGAGATGCACCCAGAAAGAATGGGCAGACCTTGCCCAAATGGAAGGCCAGTGGCAGGAAGAGTGTTAGTAGAGGAAAAGATGTTTCCTGTCTAGAGTATCTTGAGGCTGTAGTACTGATGATAAACCTAAGATGAAAGGACTTTTAAAAGTAGCTGGCTCTGCCACTTTAATTATCCTGTCTAGAAAGAAAGCCTGCCTGCCATCAGGCTGGAGACCGGCTCTGCTCAGGAGATTGATTGGAGGGAGACTTTTTTTTTTTTTACCTCAATCTAGATTGCTTCAGTTTTACTGGAATTGAGGCAGGCCATAAACCTATCAGTGATTTGAGAAAATTGAAGCAATTAAGTCTGCAGGTGTGCATATCTGTCATATTAATGATGGATCTGTGTTAATACAAGCCACAGAAGGATTCTGCATGGAATATTCACTTTGACAAGAATGTAACCACTTCCTGGAGGCAACGGGACTTCATAATGTTAACGTCAAAGTGACCTTTCCCTGGGTATGGATTGGATAAGCCTTTACTACCACAAAGTGGCTCTCACCATCCCAGCACTACCTTGGGGTGTTAGCCCATTGCAACTCCCAATTCCAATGAAGGCCAAGATGATGCTAATGTAAGATAGTAATTAAACACCAACCTCTCTACTCCAAGCTGGTTTTGCTTGGACATGCCCAGTTGCTTAAGCCTACTAAGGATTACATATTTGTTTTATATTATTGCTGTAAGGAGGTAACGAAGTAACAGCACTCAGCAGTCTTAGTCACTTTAATGATTCCGTTTTTTTTTTTCTGACCTTCAACCATTTCCGTTCCTAGAAATTAATTTCCAGTCACATCTTGCAGCCTGCCAAATGACTTCAGGATGGGGAAGGGTTAGCAAGCTCTAGGAAAAGACCAGTAGGTTCCTGCACGGGATGAATCTATTCTTATACTGTCCACTGTCTTTTCAATGAAAGATGTCCCCTCCTCCGATGGCCAATCTATGCTAAGCCCTTTCTGTGACCCCTCTGTGGTGGATATCTCACTCAAGGGTAGCCCAACTACAGATGGTGCCATGACCTCTGCATGGCTGGGCACAAAGAGATGAGCACATCAGATTTTCACCCTTAGGACTTTGAAATAGGGACTATGGAGCAAAGCAGGCATAAATCTGCAGAAGCCGAGCTCAGAGAGATGCAGAGTAAAAGCACAGATGGGGAGTGTGAGCCATAAGGGCCACGTCAAGCTGGAGAGATGAGGAAAGAGAAAACCACGAGTAAGCAAGAGTGCGGTACAAGTAGAGGAAAACCACAGGGCACGGAGGGAAGCACTCTTTTTTTTTTTTTTAAATATTTTTATTAGGTATTTTCCTCATTTACATAAGGGGAACACCAGGGCCAAAAAATGGGAGTGGGTGGGTAAGGGGTTGGGGGGGAGGGTATGGGGGACTTTTGGGAGAGAAGCACTCTTCAAGGCAAGGAGAGAACGAGTGGTGTGCGCAAGGGCTGGAGAGACTAGGACAGCAAGAGGACACCTCATGGTCTGTTACAGAGCCCTCACAGTCCTGGATCTCACTGCTTGGAGATGGAGCAGTCACAGGGCAACTGTGTCTGCATTCCTGGTAGTTCTATTGATCCCGCACGATATGGGCATCAGACAAAGATTCCCAGCAAGCAGAAACATGAATGAGTGGCTACCTTGGAATCATGGGAACCTCGGTACTGAAATATGGACATTCTTCAGAAAACGAAGTATGATTCCCAGACTAGATGATGTAGATCACAACACATGGCAAAAGACCAACATAGGCCAAGTACAAACTCAGAACAGACCAAGCACAGGCTCCTCAGATGTCCAGTATAGTTCCAGTTGAGGTTCAGTACAGGCCTAGCACAGGCCCAATATAGGCCTAGTATAGGCCCAGTAGATATTCAATACAAACCTAGTATTGGTGTAGCACAGGCCCAGTATAGACTCAGGACAAATCTAGAGCAGCCCCAGTGCATAAGCCTAGTAAAGAACTAGCACAGGACTAGTGCAGGACCAGTATAGGCCTAGCACAGGCCCAGCACAGGCCTAGAACAGAGATAGTACAGGCCCAGTACAGGCCTAATAAGAACCCAGTATAGGCCTAATACAGACCTTGTACAGGCTTAGGCTAGGCCTAGTATAGCTGTAACACAGACCTAGCACAGGTCCTGTAGAGGCCCAGAGGAGGCCTAGTATAGGCACTATAGTATAGTATAGTTAGTCCTAGTATAGGACTAACACAGGCCTAAAACAGGCCCAATGCAGGTCTAATACAGACCCAGTACAGACCCAGTTCAAGCCTAGTATAGATGTAACACAGGCCTAACATAGCTCTAACACAGGCCAAGTACAGGCAAAGTACATGTCTAGTACAGATCTAGTATTGGCATAACATAGGCCTATTCCAGTCCTACTATAGACTCAACACAGGCTCAATAGAGGCCCAACACAGGCCCAGTAAAGGCTCAGCAAAGACCTAGTACAGATCTGTTATGGGCCCACTACAGACCCAATAGAGGCCTAACACAAGCCCAGCACAGGTCCAGTATGGTTCTAGTATAGACCCAATACAGGCCTAGCACAGGCCCAATACGGGACCACTACAGGTCTAACACAAGCCTAGCCCAGGTCTAACACAGGCTCAGCACAGGTCAAGTACAGGCCTGACACAGTCCCAGCATTTACCCAGCACTAACCCAGAACTGTCTGGAAATACCCAAGAACTGCCCTGTGAACACATGCCTTGTGCAATCCTCCTCTGAATTCTCAGAGTTTGCAAAGGAATCTCCCACTCCAAATACAACGGATAAGTCCTTGTCACACTCTATATGAGAGAAGTCACTTAAGAAAGTGGGTTAAAGACAGGAACCCAGATTCCAGGTCTAGTCATGGTTGTATCTTTTAACGACTCAGTATGACCCGCATATCCCTTTATAGTTGTTTTCCATCTGTAAAATGGGACTAATGACAATGAGACTAGCAAACCACAGTATGATATATCTTCAAGGTCATAAAAGCAAGCAGATAGTAATGAACCTGGAAAGTCGATGCATTCTGTTTTATTATTAAAGAAAAGACTTCCTTTGCCATTCCACAGAACTTAACAGTCAGCAATAAGGAAAAAGAAACCATGGTACATGACAGTGGAAATCAGAGTTTGATAAAATATTCTACTTCTAAAGGGATACTGTCATGCAAGAGAAAGAAAGAGAGAGAGAGAGAGAGAGAGAGAGAGAGAGAGAGAGAGAGAAATCAATTTGAGTAGAAAAAAAAACCTGGTTTGTTTATTAGTTTTGCTCCTAATGTCACCAAATGGACCTCAATCTGAAATGGCTTTTGAAAATCAAATTTGCTGTCCTCCAATTTTGCAACTTACTTTTTATGCTAATTTGTCTGCACCTGCAGGGGCAGAGAACCTGGCAGCGCTGGACGTGAGATCCAGGAAGAAAAAAGCAACACAAGGATTCAGGAAATGAAAGCAGGGCTAAATCACATTAGGTGTACAGGGGTTAGGCTTCGTGTAAACCAAGGGGGAGGGGATTGAATGTCTGAGAGAGTCCTTGGAGTATAGAAAATGACGAACCTTTCCCAGGTCTCAAGAAAATCACAGGCTATGAAGCAATCAAGGGCTAAGCCTATTACTCAATCCTAAGAGTTATTATATGTATTCCTTTAAAACTTTCCTCCTTTAAGAATTTAGCCTGAAGGTATTGAAGTTAGTTCTTGTTTAAAATTTTAAAGACAGTCACAGCATACTCATACATAAAATAAATAAATAAATCTAATTTTTTTTTAAAGTTCAAAAATCTGAAGTTGTGTTTAGAAAGAAGTATTACAAGCTTTCGGGAAGAACTTAGCCCCACTCTCTTTCCATGTCCCCCTTTTCCACATTTTTCTGTGACTTCATCAAGCACAGTCTCAAGCTATCTGGAGCTCCAACCCAGTAGCCCAGACATCATAAAACTTGAAGACAAATGTACTACAAAGGACTCCCAGAGCCTTTGATCGTTTTACAGATGTTCAATAGTATAATTTTGTACCCCTTTTAAAACATTGTCACATTTTAAAATGGAACCAGTATTTCCTTCAAGGTTACATGAAGCGCTAACTCAGAAGCAATCAAGAGAAATAACTCCTAGATGAGGGAGGTTGCTGTTACAACACTTCCCAAGATGCAAGGGGAAAGAAACCTGGGAATACAAGTGACATGTTCTAGAATTTGATTCTATTTTGCATACTCTTTTGATTGCTGTGTCCAGTATTTCATTTTAGATGCTATGCATTGTATAAAGGACCATCAAATTTAAACTTCTGTCAACACCCGGCAACTGCTGCAATCCAATGAATGCTGTCAAAGCTATGTATTTAATGCTCGAGCCAAAAAAAGTCAATTTTTTGAGTTATTAAATGTAGCAAAAAAATCAATTTGGCTCATCAAGTGTTCTACACTCGCTTCCCCTTCCTTTCCCCGTAGATCCCCTAAGCATCTCTTCGTTCTTCAATTCTTCTTGCTGCTATTGAACATGACTGAAGATAGACTTCAACACATCAGCAAAGACTGTTTAAAGTTACATAAAATGAGAATCAAATATTTACCCACTGTTTGATTTTGATTAGGCCAATTCCCTTATTTCCTTTAGATAAACACACATTTCTTGCAGAAATAAGGGTACTTTTAGAGTTGGTAACTGTATAAAATGTATTTCTATATTAAAAGGTACAACACTGGGGATGGTGACTTTTTTTTCATTAATTCACAAAAAGACACTAAGCATCCCATATTTGCTAACATGAAGAAATAGAAAATAAAAAGTTAATTGCCTTTCTTGAAACCACACCATGCTACAGGATTCAAGCTAGAGTTCACAGCTCCTGCCTAGCTCAGTCCAAGCCAGAGATGACTGTCTTTTGCGAAACTTCTTGAGATTTTATGTCCCCAATTCTGTTCTGCATCCCTTGGGAAACTAGGGAGGGAGGTTAGTGAAGGGGAAAGAGGACAGACAGGCTTTAGACTCAGACAGACGTGGTTAGATTCTCAATTCTGGTGTTTTCTGGCCCTGTGATTCGAGGCCACTTAGCTAACCTGGGAGTCTCTGATGCTTCATTTGTGAATTATAGATAATGACACATGCCTCAAAAGGCTGCATGGAATAAGATGGGACCCCGTGTGGGGCACACCGCAGTCATTCAGTATATATGTGCTCTTTTGTATTTGGTCTTTGGAAAACTAAATATAAGTGAAGGAGAAGAGAAAAATAATAAATTCTACAAACTGGGGACCCATCCTTACTCACTTTTAATCTTGTGATCACTAAGATTTCCATCTGATAATAGGATACATTTTGACAAAAGAAGAAGCAATATTCATTTATATACAAAATCCTTTTTCTGGGTAGCATAAAACAGCAAAAATGTGAGCTGAAACTTAGTGGACCAAAGACCTCTTGCTTTGCTACTGATGAGCCGTGTGAACTTTCACTCACTCACTCACTCACTCACTCACTCACTCACTCACTCACTTACTCACATTCATTCATTCATTCATTCATTCCTAAAAAAAAAAAAAATTCCTTCCTGAATCCTACCTCATTCCTCCAGACATGACAGTTTCAGACATAAGTCTGTCCAGAAACAATTTATATTTTAGAATAAACAAGTAAAAGCCTTCACTAGAAATGCAACAAAGAGCTAAGTTAAAGATCTGAACAAGGATGGAGGTAGAGTATTAGTTTTTCCTAAGAGGTCAGTATCAAGAAGGCTCAAAAGAAGATGTGTTGATCGGAAGCAAAGGGGAAGTGGGTTTGTACTGATGCATTGTGGGTGAAGGATGGGAGAAGACACTCTAGCCATACTCCTGGCTAAGACACACAGCCATGTAGTATGTGAAGGACTCCTCTCTAGAAGCAACGAAACAGTACTTGTACTCTACATGAAGACAGAATACACACTGGTGGCCATATCACACAAGACATCGTGTGTGCTAAGAAACTTGACTTCAGTGCCTAGAGAAAGGGGAGTCAAAATGAGGCTGGAACTTTGTTCTTTCAAAAGTACACAAAAAAGGAATGAGTAAGTGTGAATGTAAAAATGAGTCAAGCTAAGAATGAACTTGGTGATGGTCTGTAGAAAGAAGAGGGTGGAGGTAGGAATTTGAAAGAGAAAACCCAACAGATTAAGTCAAGGCCTATGTGCTAACAGGGAAAGAAGACATGTGGATGGGACCTGAGAGACAAGGGCATAGTTTATACCTTCCTCCTGTCAAGGAAGCTGAGGTGCAGGTGCAGGAGTGGAGGTTAGGGTATGCTGACTTCAAGTTGTCTGTTGACTCTCCAAGTGGAATATCCCCAAACACCTAAACAGACACATGAGCGTGTATGCTGAAACTCTAACCTCCAGGTATGCACAGGTTAGGTGAGCTGAAGCCAAGAGACTAGATGAATTTGCCCACAAATATGCAGTCTGTAAAATTTAAAGGCCAAGAATAACAGCTGGGCCAACAGGATCCTTCATGAACAGACTTCTCTGGTCCTCATTTTCTTCCTTGATTAAAAGAGAGGATGCACGGTTTTCTCTGTGGTTCATTCCATTCACCGAAAATGTCTCATTCAGTGCCTCTCCCCCCCCCCCCTTTTTTTATACGGGCTTTCACCTGCACAGCTCTTTTCTTTCCCTCCACCTTTGTTATTTTTGGAAAAAAAAGCAGTTTGAAGCTGAAGTTCCTCTGAAGTGGCCCCTTGATCCTTCTGTCATAAGGACACTCACATAAAGAGTCCAGCGGGGAGACTTTACAGCAGAAGAAAAGGCGAACGCCAACCAGGGCAGGTCTCTATGCCAGGACGTGGCCTTTCCCAAGTCTTCAAAGGAGCCACAATAGCAAGGACCCCCCTCCCACTTCTTAGTTGTTCAGAGGAAATGTTTTTAATACAGGCCAGAAAAATAACACCCAGGCTTTGCATTAAATACTCCTGGCTTCCTTTCAATCCAGGAGGGACGGCTACTGTTGCAGATTGTGCCGCAGGTACTGGCATCTCATTACGTGCTAGTAGACTTAGGAGTTATTAAGACTATGACATTTTCATTGGCCAGATCCCTATTTATCATTTTGCCTGCGCACCACTTATCGGTGCATATTTCCTAGTTTCCTACATCCCTCCTCCAATCAGCCACATGTGGATAGTCTCTGTAGAAAACACATCTAAATTCTTATTAAACCCAAGATAAAGGAAGAGGAAATTCAATTGCTTTTGTATACTGCCCGTTTCTCATTAGCCCTGACTCCTTAAGCCCTTGGGTTATGGGCCAGTGCTTATTTTCATGGCAGCGTTACTAGATTTTATTACATTTGTACCGAGAGGCAAGATAGTCTCATTTTATATCTGAAGAAATAGGTTTAGTGACCTGCTGACAGCAGCGAGCCATGGATCAGTATATTTTCCTTATTATGTGAGTCTAGGGCCATATGTTTCTGGTTGTCTAGGCAGACTATAAAATGTATTGCTCATCACACACAAATTCAACACCAGCAAGCTGTTGTCCTCTTTCTAAAACTCCCCAATATTAGGACTTGACAGTTCTCAGGATTTAAAAAAAAATTGAAAGGGGAGAACATATAAGCCTCAAAGCATCATTCTTTTCTCTGTCATGTGATTTTTGGGAGGAAAATGCCTCGTCGAATCTTTCACAATGAAAGAGTCGAATTTTAGTATCAGAAGTTAAGGATTGCAAGTGTGGAGTGGAAATTGGAAGGAACTATATGGCAACTAGAGTCTTCTGTGTGCCAAACAGAGACAAGCCAATAGGATTTTAATCTTGGGAATAAGTACCTTCCCACCTTTATGGATCAATCAAGCAACAGAAGGATGGATCCCTTCCCTTCTTTGTTCCATGAAAGACAGTGGTATTCAACAAACCACCCCAAATCCTATATTATCAGCCCAGCTCCTCATGTGGACAACTATTCTAGTGAGGAACACCTGGGCTAAGGAACCAAAACTATGGTTTAAATAAAGAATCGCAAGCAAGTGCTACCACCACATGGACCAAAGCCCTTTCGCCTCTCCTAACAAACATAGCAGGATCTGAGGACAGCTACTGTATGCTCCCCTCCAAATTGGTTTTTCCTATACTCTTACACTAACTCATTCAGACAGTCTTCTTTTATTCTTTTTTCAAAATTAATTTTCCCTTGCATCATTTAAACCCATACCTTTGGTATTGCCTTCTGTGTAGATTAGAAAGTGTCAAGTTTGGAGAATCCCTTGAATACATGCCCTGCTCCCTCTGGAGCACCACAACATTGCCACTGATTCTAAACACAACGCTTTTTCAGCTCCCAGTCTACGAAGGTTACCTTCTCTTGGTTGGCACACCTTAGGAAATACTACCAGGCTACGAGTGCTTGCGGATGGTCCAGCCCCAACGTGAGTGAAAAAAAGGCAAACAGTCAAAGGCAAGAGAGCTGTCTAGACATGCTCCCCTACAATCCTGGTCCCTACATCCTGCACCAATAGAAGATTGTTAAATGAGCACCAAGAGTCTATAGAACTCCTCAGTTGTGGAGATGCCTCGTGGTGAGCCCTACTGTCTCCCTTCCCCAGATATTCAGTTTTCACATTCTATTCCCAAGTACTGTCTTAGTAAATCTAAACTATTATCTCAACCCAATTCTACCTATAGAAAAGATGAGCTCTGTTAGTATCTGGGCTCCACATGGTTTAAGACTCTTCATGTTTTCACTTCTCCTTTTGAATCCTGTCTGTGTCAGAGGGAGGTAGCTCTGCTTGTGCCCATGGTTAGCTCAAACACTGTATCCTTGATACTCTGCTTGCCACCTCCACAGGATGTGTATTGTTAGGTCTCTTTTATTCCAGGCCTCTCCACTGTTTCCTCCACCTTGGTCTAAAATAATGCTAAACGTTATCCTCAATTCCATCTTCTCCAAAAATTACATCTGACCTCAATTTTTGCTTCTCTTATGACTTCCCCTCTCTTCCCATTTTATTAATTGTACCTTGTGCAAAACTAGAGCCTGTGAATTCAGTTTCTGAATTAATCCTTGCGTTCAATTCTACAATTCTAAGCCCACTGGCCTTTGCTTCTGCCCCAGATAATATAGGATGTGGGCAGAAGAGCCCTTGTGTAAGATAATGTGAATGCCTAAGTGGATTTTCAGCTTCTTGAAAATGTGTCTTAAACACAACAAATGAATGTGGAATGAACAGAGGGTTGAATGCAAGGTCGGATGATGAAGAAATAACTGAATGTCAACACAGGAAGTGACATTTATTCAATGACTGGTGGGAGTTTCTGCCAAACACTGTGGCAGAGGTTATAAATATTGGTCTTATTTGAGTATAGATGACCTTAGTTCTTAAGGCATGACTATTCCTAACTATCTAAATGATATTCAACAAGTTGTTTATTATTTCTGGATCTTTATCTCTTATTCATAAAAAGCTTTATTCAAAATAAAGATTTTTTTTGTGCCTCTTGACATCTTAGAGGTAGTAAGGAAGTGTTTTTGGTTATGTATGTTGGAGTAGACCTTAGAAATGCAATACCATGTGGACTCTTTAAAACCTGACAGGGACCCTGTGTTCTGCTTCTCTTCTGGTTTAACATACATTTATTGGACTTTATTTCTCTCTCCTTTTATTTAGATACAGAAGACTGGAAGCATATGGTCTTGTGACAGGATCAGTTCCTAACTCATGCAGTGTGAGTCTGAATCCCACTTTGTCACTTACTAACCACATGATCCTCACACTGATCACTTAAGTGACTGAGCTTCACATTCCTCACCTTCAGAGTGCAGAGAAAGCAGCAAGACGTATTCCTGCCTCCCAGGAAAGCTGTGAGAATTGGCTGTCACACGGTGTTGGGCATAGCAGAGGCCTGAAAGAACATGCGATTCCCTGGCTTTCTCCTCTTTCTTCAATAGTAAGGTCAGAATCTTCATGAGGCTCTTACTTCATCAATGTCCCTTCTTGCTCAAATTCACTGGGTTAGCCAGTGATGGAGTAAATTTCAGAGAGGAGGTAGATTTATTATTTATGTGGTTTCGATTTCCTTTAATGTACTCTATTGTTTTGAGACAGGGACAGAATCTATCTCTCTCCCTGTCCCTCACCCTCTTTTTCTACCTCCCCCCCTCTTTCTCCCTCTCCCTCTTCCTCTCTAGTTCCAGCTTCAGCTCCTGCTCCCTCTCCCTCTCCTGCTCCCTTTGACTTTCCCTCTCTTTTGTAGGTTGACATGTGATCCTCCTGCCTTGGCCTACCAAGTAGAACTGCAGGTATATACCTCCACTCTTCACAAATACGGTTCTTATCCAAGCCACTCACAGTGGTATTTGATGATCTCTCTCTCTCTCTCTCTCTCTCTCTCTCTCTCTCTCTCTCTCTCTCCTATCATCTATGATTTTTAGTTCTTCTATGTCTATATTTATATCTATCTATATTTTTATCTATACCTATATTATCTATTTCACCATCTCTATCTATATAGATAGATAAAGAAAGTCCATTTTTGGCATTTTGTGGCTCTCCAGAATGAAAATCTTAATTAAATAATTTGATATTATGCAAGATTTCTTAATATTCCTGGACCGTCAGATGTCCTGATCTTTCACAATAATAAGAACTCTCTTGCTTCTCTCTCTTTCTCTCTCTCTCTCTCTCTCTCTCTCTCTCTCTCTCTCTCTCTCTCTCTCTCTCTCTTTCTCCCTCCTCCCCCTCTTCCTCTTTCTTTCTCCTTTTTTGGCACTATCCCTGTAGCTTTGGATCCATCAAATCAAATCCCATCTCTAATTTTTATCTTTCTTATTTTATCAATTAGACTTAATAGTAAACCAAAGTTTTAAAGGGGGGACAGCAATAACACTAATAATCAACAAGCAAATTAATCCAACAATAATACTAATAATTAAACTCTAAACAAACACACATATAGTATGGAAATGAATTATTCTAAGAATATTCTTAAGGTTGAATGAGCAAATGTTGGAATTCATTTTGATTCACAGAACAGACTGATAAGTGATTCTGTGGGCATAGAGTGGAATAGTATATGCTATTTGCCATCATAATTTCAAAGAATAATTAATGACATGGCAAAGCACACACAATGCAGAGCTAAGTCATCTTTTTGTATCCAGACAGGGTCTCACTGTATCTTACATGCTGGCCTGAATACTGGAGTTAGACGAATAGACCACTCAGCTGACAAAATCAAAACCATTTTTAAACCTTTAAATATGCAAAATATGAGTTCAGTTTACTATGGACAATAAAACCACGTGGATAGAGAAGGACAGACTACATAGCTGATGCTGCACGCCATTAAAAAGTGGAATTCTGAATGATTTTGTTTTCTTTTAAAATTTTTATTGAGATATTTTATGTTGTTTTAGAAGGACAAATGTTTTAATAAAAATCATACAAGCATTACTTAGAGAATACAGATTGTTAGCTGCCTTTATGATAACTAATATGCATGCTCCTTGTGTTCTACCTGTCAAGCTGCCAGAGCTATTACATAAATATAAGATGGTATAGTTGAAAGGAACTAAAGAAAATGCATCTACCCTCAACTTTTTAAAAAAAATTTTTTACGGGAAAAAAAATCTTCAAAAGAAACCTTAGAGATGCTTACTATGTTGATTAAGAGAAGATAATAGTTATGTTGATTCCAACAGGGATATTGGTACCTAAGTCCCATAATTCTCCACCCTCTCCTATTTCTTATGGCAAGTGAAGGAAATTAGTGAATCCTTTGGCCCCTGGAGAACATACTTGTGTAACCCTTATTCCTCCTTATCAATTTCACTGGATTTTTACCTGAGAGACACATTGGGAATGTCTGTAAAGGAATTTCCAGAGAGGTTTAACTTAACTTGGAAGACTCACCCTAAGTGTTGGTGGCACCATCTCATAAGGCTGTAGTCCAGAGTAAACAAGCAGAGAAAGGAGAGAGGGTCTGGGAAGCACTAGCACTCACCTTTCTCTGTTCCTTAACTGTGATGCTGTGTGATCAGCCCCTCCCACTACCCTCTCTCCATCATGAGCCTCCAACCCAACATAAACCCTTCCTCCATAAATTGCTTCTTATTACATATTTGGCCAGAGTGGTGAAAATATGATGCATAATTTTGACTAATATAATATGTAAAGACCTTTACTTAGTCTAGTACCATTGTTCATGAAGAACTCAGGATGGAGAAGTGATTTACATAGACATTATCCTCCCTGTGCTACCACACTGAAACAAAAATCCTCCATTCTCACACTCCCTAGCCAGTTGCTCAGCAGACACAACTACAGGAGGAACTCATCTTTCAGCAGCGCTCTTGGGACCTGAAGCCAGTGTCCGTACCTGAGATGCTGACTATGAATAGCTAGCTAGCCTCAGCAATGCACTCTGCAAGCCATATGTTGAATTCTGCCCATTCAGCAACACTCAGGACATTATTTATTATTCAGAGGTGACCACAGCCTCTTTTACAACCTTCAGACTTTGTGAATCTCCTCTAATCCCTACCTCTGCCCTCAGGCTGCCTAGGTATACAAGAAATACTAGTAAATCCTTCCCTCTTGTTGCACTGAATCAATGTCCCTGTAGTCTTGCAAGTCCTCAACCATGCTTCACACTGAGCCAACTTTTGGATTGAAGCATAAAACTCAAACTCTTGCTGAAAGCATTCGGGAAGCCTAAGGTGTTTATGGGAACTGGGGAGTGTTAATCCCCACTTGTGAGGCCAGCTCCTACTCTGGTAATTACTTTTCCCTTAAAAAAAAAGTCTCTGCTGGCTGCTGTTAGAAGCAGCCATCATTTTCACCTCACAGACTACCAGCCCAGTGTCTCTGAGGGTGCTTCCTTCAGGTGATAGCTACATTTCAGCACCAGCAGAGTGGGACTCTGGGTCCTGTGGTTTGGAGAGTGTTTGGCAAGAGTTCTGGATTAATGAAGTTGTGTGCCTGTAAGGTATTATTATCACCTAATCTTTTCCCATCTTCTAGCCAGGGAAGAGCAATGAGAAATGGACCGCACGTGCCTCTGAGTTTCAGTTTAGTATACGCCTAACGGCTAAGATTGTGACAAGCCATCTGAACCTCTCGGATGTGACAGGATTGGATTGGAAATCTGCTTAAGCATCTGAAGAGAATAGAAGACGTTCTACTTGCCAGTCCATGTGGAGCTGTTGACCTGCTGCTTCTGCCACTGATAAGAAAAGCAAGGCCAACTTCTGCTGCCAGAGTCAAATAATATTCACCTCTAAATATCAAACATACTCCCATCCTGCCTGCTCTGTTTGACATAATTCAGGTTTGCCACAGGCTCACTACATAGCCATGATGACCTTGAACTTCTGACACTCCCAACTCCCACTGGGATTGTGAGCTATCATAACAACCTATATTGTGAGGTGTTGCGGTTTGAGCCCAGGGTCATGTTTGGCAAGCACTCTACCAACTAAGCCATATCTCTAGTGCCCAGGCAAGCTTTCTCTTGGTCTTGATCCCACAAAAGTGAAAACAGAGGCACTTCTCTTCATCTTCGGGAGCAGATCAATAAATCAAGAATACAGAGGGGCTTGAACACATCTGAATGTAGCCAGTATCCTTGTCAATGCCAGTAAGAAGGCAGGATATTAACAAGGGATAGATTTGTGGCTTTGTAATATCAGCCAGCAGAGAGAAACCACTTTAATTTTTTTGGAAAAAAAAAGCCTTATACTTTATTGACAAATGATTCTGTGAATAGCTATTTTATATACTTTGCCTAAAATTGTAACATGCTTATTGTAAGAAACCAAACAATTCAAAGGTGTTTATTTATTTATAGACAAGATCTGTTCATGTAGCTCAGGATGGCTCTAGACTCTGATCCCCAAATCATCATATGATAGTGTTCTAAGACAACAAATAAGATGACAACTCAACAATCATTGACATATATAGTAAAATCTTGGTAATCGTCTCTAGATATGTACTGTATCCACTTACACATTCTTTCATCTCTAAATGATCACTAACATTAATTGAATATATAGTATATCATATATAGTTACTATTTCATTGTCTCATCAATTATTAATTCATAAAATACCACTAAGGTATTGATATTCTCAGTATCATATTTAGGAAGCAAGTATCCTAAAAGGCAAGGTCTATGGGATATGATGATGTGCTCAGCTTCTGTTAGAGGAGTTGCAGCTAATGAATAACTGAGCTGTCAGAATTGCTTGGGATACTTAGTGTGATTAAATCCCCAAACTAGAAATATCATACAAAGATATGTTATATCCACCTTGGGTTAATTCCTTAGAACAGGTCATGAACGACATGCTAATAAATCCCATCTGTGTCTATCCTGGGCAGGAGACCATGGGCCACAGAGAGCCCAGCAGAAAGTCTCTCTGCATTGACTCACAGAACCTCCTTCTCTGAGGTCTTGATGCACAGATCCCTAGTATTTGTCATCCCTTCTCACAGCTTCGGGAAACCTTCAAATATTTGAGGTTAGCTCTCATGACTCCCAGAGAAATTTCTGAGCAGATGCAACCAATACATTCAATTGTTCTTTGTCCCTTTGCACATTTCGGAGCTCCTCAACAATTTATTTATCAATTTTTACTTTCTCGAGAGAGTGGGGTTGGGGGAGATAAACTAAATATTTATAAGCAGCAAAAGTGGGAAGCACATGGGTGAGTTGGTTCTCCTCTCATGAGGTAATACAGGAATAACAGGACTAGTGGACAAGAAGAAGGCTGTGCCCTGGAAAAGTGCCTCCAGATAGGAAAAAATATAGACCTTGAAAAAAACTAAATATAGGATGCATTTGAACTAGGTTCACCCAGTGATCTAGATGCTTCTCAACACAGTAACCAGAACTGACCCCAGAAGTCCAAGTATCACCCAACTCTCAAAAAAATTATTGTTAATTCCTTATTGGAATAACTATACATTCATTAATGCTGCAAAAATTCCATTAACCTTTTAGACTGTGATAGTCACTTGACTCACTCCAGGCTCCCTGGGAGCTAAAGCTGGGAACAATTTTTGTACAGTAGTTATTAGTTGTTTTTCTTGAATGCAGTTTGGGGAGTCTATGTTTATTCTGACTACATTTCATGCTGTCAGATTTAACCCATCTTGCCAATCTGTCAAGTCTCTTCTGCACGCTGACTGCCATCTTTGAATCCAATGCAAACATTGCCTGTGCCAGTTTCATGCCACCTATGGTTCTGATACATATGCTTTTTATTGACATATCACATGCTATAAATTGCCTCTTATAAGATGTATGTATAATCAACTGGATGATAAACAACACTGTGTAGCCATCACTTCTTTCTATTTTGAGAACAATGCTTTGGTTTCTCTATAGACAGTACAAATCTCTTACTTTCAGGCCACATTTTCCTCTTCTTTATCCCATTAACAGTCTAATTCCCCCTACCCATCCTCAGGCAACTATTATCCCACTTTCTGTCTGTATACATTTGCCTTTTATGTACATAGACAGGTCGCATAAATAAAATTACTGACATGTCACCTCTTGGTTTCCTTTTCTTGTAGTGTAATACTTTTAAAAAGTACAGCCATTATATAACATGTATTAGAACTTGGTTTTTGATAAAATAATGGCATACTCTATAAATAACCTTTGACTGTTGATGGATGCCTTAATTGTGCCCATTTCTTACATGAAGAATAATGCAGCTACATGTAAAATGAGCATTATATATAGCTCTGGATATAAACACATACATATACATATTATTTTCATGTGAACAAATGGTTTTAGTTCTTTAGTTCTGAAGTGAATGACTGATCATAGCAGACTTCTGTTTAAGTTTTTGAAAATGACAGTCTGCTCTCCAAGTCAGTTTTTCCTTTACCAATATGTGAGGGCTTTGATTTGGATCATTTCCACAGAAGCAGTGGTTGTGTTTCTTATTGAAGTGGCCCTGGTGACTGGGAGGTGGGGTTCAGGTTTTCATTGTCTCATGACTAACCCTGCAGTATCTTTCTCTGTGCTCATTGACTATTGGCCTATCTGCCACTGAGACATGGCTACCGAAATCTTTGCCCACATTTTAATTGAATTATTTGGTTTTGTGATTAAATCACAAGAATGCTTTGTTTATATCATCAGTCCTTGGTCAGATACAAGATTCACAAATATTGTCTACTATTCCATGGGTTTTATTTTACTTCCTGGTGAAGCACATGTCTCAAATGTTGAAATGTAAACTTGACTATATGATTCCTATTGCTTATGTTTTTTGTTGTTGTTCCAATTTTTACATTTTTTTTCATACTATATCCTGGTCATTCTATCTTCCTCTCAGTTCCCACTACTATTACGCTCAGAGAAGGAAAACTGGTTTTCTTCAGTGGAGTGACAATGGATCTGTCAACCACAACCCAGGGCAGGCTTCATGCCTGGGAAGAGTTGGTCAGCACAAAATGTGCCCCATGGTTTTTCTTTATTGCCTTTGTTTATATTTTTGATGGCATGGTCAGGATGCATTGCCAAATCCAAGATCATGAAAATCCTACCTACATTTTTCTTCTAATAGTTTTATAATTTTAGCTTCTACCTATAGGTATTTGATTCACTAAAGTTTATTTTTTATGCATAATGCAAAGCAAGGGTCTAACATAAGGTTTGCATGTGATAGACAGTTTTGTAGTTGTCCCAGAACCGGTTGTTGAAAAGACTATTCTTCCTCTACTGAATTGCGTTGGCACTTCTGTCAAAAATGAACTGTCTATAAATATAAGGATTTATTTCTAGACTTCTAATTCTATTCCATTTGTATATGTCTGTGCTCATGCTAATAGCACACTGTCATTATTGCTGCAGTTTTATAAATTGTGTTACAGAATCCAGTCATAGCAATTTTGAATAAAACAGGACTGAGTAAAGAGCCCTGTGTGACACAGGATCATGAAGCTCATGAAGACAGGGGTCACAATTTCTTTGGTTACTAGTACATTTTTAGTAAATAAGGTCTGACATACAGTTAAGCTCTGAATAAATATGTGTTCACTGACAGACTGGTTGCCTGAATAACGACAAATATAAGTAGAATCAAATTTCAATCCCATATAAATCTATTTGTGATGGTTTGTATTGCATGGGCCAGGGAGTAGCACTGTTAGGAGGTGTGGTCTTGTTAGAATAGGTGTGTCACTGTGGATGTGTGGGCTTTAATATCCTAGTCCTAGCTGCCTGGAAGTGAGTATTCTCCTAGCAGCCTTCAAATGAAGATGTAGAACTCTCAGATCCTGCTGTATCATGCTGGCCTGGATGCTGCAATGTTCGTGCCTTGATTATAATGGGCTGAACCTCTGAACCTGTAAGCCAGGCTCAATTAAATGTTGTCTTTATGAGAGTTGCCTTGGTCATGGTGTCTGCTCACGGAAGTAAAACCCTAAGACACTACTTATCTAGATCTGCTCTCTCTGCTTTCCTCTCTCATTGTATCTGCCTGGGACACTAGTATGGAAGACTTTGCCAAATGCCTTGATAAAGGCCCTCTCATTTGTTGTAATCCTAGGGGCCAAGAGACTTCATGTGACATCCATCACTGTAGAATTATCAAAAACAATGCCATTCCTGTCACAGGAAGAACTTCACCTGATGGTTTATTTCCACAAAACCTTTGTTACCAGCTTATATGAACTGTAAATTTCACAAGCAATTACACTGTTTTCATTTAGTAGACCAGGAGGAAAAGAAGCACTGTTTCAAAAGCTAGTGTCCTGATTGTTGCTGCCCTTTGCCAAAGAGGCAACCCAGAAAGCGATGATGGGGCAAAGGAAAACCTCTGTGCACACCCTTATGACAGGCATAACCAAGGGCCTTCTACTTCTGAAAAGAGCATGGAAGAGTTTCAAAATGGCATCAGATAGGAGTATTCATCTGAAGATGAAATACAGGCCAGAAAAGACAAGGAGATATTCAGTCTTTTTTCATAAACCCAGTATTTTCGTATTTGTATAAAACAAATGACATTTAAATTACTGGGGAGAGACATACACATTCACATACATGTACCTGTACACACACACACACACACACACACACACACACACACACACACACACACATGCACGTACCTGAAAATGGCATATTTCTACATTTAGTTGAAGTCTGGGGTTTCTCTTTGCAGAGTAGATCTACACACAAATACTGACACTGACATCGACACTCAAGCTAGCCTGTCTTATGGAAATGCCCTTGACTGAAATTACAAGCAACTCTTGTAACATAGATAATCATTTTGGCCTCAAGTACTAGCGCTGCTTTCATGTGTATAAATAATAGCCATCTCCATTATCATCCAAGATTGCTACACAGGTTATCCCATTTAATCTTTTCAGTTGAGGTGGATATTTTTCTTTACTGCAAAAATGAGACCATCAAAGCTCAGAGAAGCTAGAAAAAATTATCAATTCATAATCATTGGAGCCAGGACTTAGAACCAGATCTATTTGATACCAAGCTGTATGACTTTAATCACCGTGTCATGATGCCTCTTAGAAAGACATAATGCACGAACATGTACATAGGGCAATCTTAAAGAAAAAGAAGATGCTTGTGTAGCTGAAAGATTCCCAAATATAATCCAATTGCTCTTTCTCCAGCTGCTAGCCCTGGACTTGCCCAGGCCAAATTTACATATTCATGGACTGCCTGTCTGACCCTCTCACATTCTCAGTACTGCATATTTGGGGTTTGCTTGTTTTGTTTATGGTTTGTTTATTTGTTTGTTTGTTTGGCTTCATTCTTGTTGTTTGTTTGGTTGGTTGACTGGTTTTTACACAGGTCTTCTGATATAGCCAAAGAAAATCTGAGGTCACTCATGATCTTTCTGCCTCCTTCTCAGAGTGTGAACCATCATGCCTGGTGGATATATTTTTTTAAGTTGTAACAACAAGAAAACTCTACATAGCATGTACTCTACCCTCTTAACATCTTTTCTCATTGTAGAGTATTCTTAACTGTATCCACAATTGCTGTACAGATTTCTCTCTAGAATTTTTTCATGTTGCATGACAATGACTTAGCATTCACTGAACAAAAATTTCCATTTGCCTTCCCCATATCCTTGGCTAACTAGCATTCTAGCCTTGTCTAACTACTATTCTGCTTTTATCCCCTGTGACCTGACTCCTTTGGTGCGTTATGTAAGTAGACTGAGGGACTATTTGCCTTCTGTGATTGACTTGATTCTTTTATCAGTCTCCCCAAGTCTCCTAGATGTTATGACATGTGACTAAATATTACCTTGCAAGCATCTACTGCATCTTCTCTGTCCATTTGCCATTCAGCAAACACTTACTTGAATTTGCCATTACACAAAAAACAAGAGTCAGACAGTTTTTTCAGGGCACTATTTACATTTTTAAAATACATATTCAGAAATTAGTGTCAGCAATATGGCGCAGCAGGTAAAGGAGCTTGGATGTCCAGAACGCACATGGCAGAGGAAGAGAAGAGATCCCAGAAGTGGTCCTTTGACTTCCATATGTGCACACTCCCGATATAAGAAATTAGTAAATGTTAAAAAATAATAAATAAAAATCCAGAAATAGAATGGCTGGATCATATTTTCATGTGTGTATATGTATGTATGTGCGTGTGCCTGTTTCTCTAGCCATGTGTCTTAGTATGCACGCATGTGGAGGTCACAAATGAAGGTGTGGGTATCTTTCCACTTTGTATTAGTTTAAGTATATAGAGATATAACATTTAAGTATGTGCAGGAGTCTGTGGAGTCTGGAAATCAGTGTTGATTGTCTTTTAAAATTGTTCTTCACACTTATTTTTGAGACAGAGTACCTTACCTAATATTCATCAATTCTGATAGACTGGCCAGCCAGCTAGCCCCAGGACTTCCCTGTCTCTAACTTCCCATAACTAAAGTTCAAGGCCAGTTTGGATTACATGGGGAAATCCATTACACACACACACACACACACACACACACACACACACACACACACCTTT
The DNA here is from genome assembly GCF_000001635.26 of Mus musculus. Taxonomy (NCBI): domain Eukaryota; kingdom Metazoa; phylum Chordata; class Mammalia; order Rodentia; family Muridae; genus Mus; species Mus musculus. Next base: position 158,434,957 of record NC_000067.6, on the reverse strand, counting down.
TACATATCATATATGAGTATCTCCTTAAATAATTTTACAGTAGCCCCTTGTGAAGTTAGTAGTTTACAAATAAGCATTCCAATTTCATAAACTTCACACTGTTGATTTTTTTTTTGATGTTCATGAGCAGTTTAATTGATGCTACAGATGTCATATCTAGGAACCTGTCTTAAGTATGGTGTCCTTGTGTGTCCCCTCCCACTTTGGGGTTTTATTTTCCAGTCCTTACTATTTAATCTTTACTTTACCTTCAGTTTGTTTTGTCTATGGGATAAGGATCTACTTATAAATAGATACTCATTTTTTCTAATGCCGTTTGTATATGCCAAAGTTGATGACTTTTTGGCATCTGTGTTGAAAAAAATTTGACCAGATAATATGAGTTTATATCTGGGCTTTCCATTCTATTCTATTGATCTATACTTCTATCTTCTTGTACCATACTGTTTTGGTTACTACAGCTTTGCTATATTTGAAGACAACATGGAGGATAAAACCTAGGAACATACAGCAAATGATTTATCATTGCTAAAATGACTACACTACCCCAAGTGGTAGACTCAATCTTTTTCAAAGTCTCAAAATAATTTTTTATTCTTTTGCAGAAATAAGGTGCAGAACAGGGGAAGATTATAGTACTGCTATGTCTTGAAGTTCGTATAGAATCACAAGGGATCATAAATAGTGAAAAAACAGCCTTATGGAAGAAGAACACAGCTCTAGGCTTTAATTCCTTGTTTTCTCTTGAAGGTCAGTCCACAACAAAAGCCTATCAGATTTTTATGAAACTCTCGTTGAGTGTAAGGTTTGAAAGAAAAATTGGAAACCATTTAAATAAGTGCATCCCAGAAACCTAAAGCCTATTTCAACACTTCAAGTCCACTACAGGACTTAAATGCTAGGACTAAAATGCTCATGGGTCCTAAGTTCATACACAAACACGCAACCATGATGATATCAAGGACTTGGAACTGGAGCCTTTAGTTAGAAGGGTAGGAACACAAGAATGAGGTTAGCACAGAACACGGGCTTTCTCCTTTTCCTGCAGTGACAATTTTGGAATTTTGGTTTCTTTAAAAAGCACAGAAATATTCCTTTTTATCCCAGGTGTGGGATATGGGACTGCTTCAGATTGTCTAGAACAGCGATGATTTGCTTCATGCTTTTGCAGGGGTGTGATTTTGCCAGCTGCAGATAGTTTCTGCAATTGTGTGATGCTTGGAATTCTAGGGACTTTTCAGAGGGTATATAAATGCTAGGGCCTGGAGAGATGAGGTCAATTTTAGCTGCTGATTGGTTGTTGGTGTCATGATTTGTTAAGTAGTTGTGTGCAAAGAAGAAACAATATATATATCCTGACAATAAAGCTCAAACTTACCCCAAGGAACTTGATGCCTCTAATCAGTAGAAAGTCACCCCCTTTCTTTCCATCTTTTCTCTTGTCCAATCTAGTTTTAGGGACTTGAAAGGGTGAAGAAGGGTGGAAGAAAGAAGAACCCACAAAATAGCAAAAGATACTTTCACCATGTGAGTGTACAGCAAGAAGTCTTAAATCAGCATAGTGTGAGCCATTGATGAGCCAGGAAATGGGCCCTCAGCAAACACCAAATCTACAGATGTGCTAATTCTGGAATTTCTAAATCTATGTTGTGTATAAGCCATCTAGGACATAGCATTTTGTTGCAGCATCCCAAATGGACTAAGGCAGAAAGCCAGTTCCCATCAACCAATCAAATCATCTCTTCAATTCGTTCCCCAACTTGATACAGCTCCCATGAGTTCTATTCAGGGTATATCATTTCATCCATTGTTACATCTGCTAAGAAGATGCTGTGCATTTTTAAGAATGGTCTCATACTTTTTTCTTCAAGTTCAAATGCCTTTTCTCTAAACTGGTTCAACCTGACAAGTCCAGCTCCTATACACACTCTGACCTAATTTAGATCCCAGTGTCCTTATCTAGCAGCTACATGTCTCTACACAACTCATTCAACGAACCCAAATATCAGTGTCATCATCTAACAGTACAGTTAAACTGTGACACAAAACAAAGTGCATCTTTGTCCTTTGTTCCTGGTTCCTGGCACAGAGATCCTAACGTACTTTTTCTGACTGATTAGGGGGTGTGAAAGAAACAAAAGTTGTTGTTTTTATTATTATTATTATTATTATTATTATTATTATACATAATTTTCTTCTTTCAAACATAACTTGGCTTTGCTAAGTAGTTATTCGTGGAACCGTCAGAAGCTTCGGAATGAGCAGGAGGAACTAAACAGGTGTTTGAAGGGTGGGAACTTTCAGTCCTTTTTCAACGGTCGTGTAAGATAAGAGATGGAGACAATAGGGTCAATCAGCGATGGGCCATGATTTAGTCATTCACATCTATGTAATAGAGCCTCCATGTGAATACCCAGGACAGAATTCAGAAACCAGGGTTGGTGAACACTGGCAGAGAGGAGCAATTGGAAAGGGCATAGAAGCTTTGCTTACCCTTCTCTATGTCCTACCTTGCACCTTGTCTCTTTGTCTTGTCCATTTTGTTGTATTGTATCCTTTATAATAAAATGAGACGTGTAAATGAAGCATTTTCTGAGTTTTATGAGAAATTCTGGCAAGTTATTGAACCTTCACAATGAGTTGTGGGAGATCCTTTACTCTAGACTCTAGAGATGGCCAGTCTTACGGTGGTAAGATTGAGATTGGCCTGCAGAGTAGGGAGAGTTTAGGGTGCTTTGAGTTTGGAAGCTAAACTTCTGGTAGTTCATGTCAAAATTGAATTGTCTTGTTGGACATCCAGTTTGTGCCTGGAGAGATGAAGCACTACTGTTGGTAAGGGAAAGTCCCATATATTTAATGACAGTAGGCTGTGAGCAGAAACACATCATCATAGCAGTAGATATACCTATGCTAACGGTTTGATATGGAGATTAAATTAAATGACACAGAGCCTGACATAGCTTATCAAAGACTGTGTGTCAGCTCTTCTTATTTATGAACATTTACGTCTCTGGGATGTGTAGGTAGTCCCTGCGGTCAGTCATGTAGTTTTTATCCACAGTATCTGTGGCTTTTCAAAACTGGGCAGGATGTGTGAGACAGTTCTTAAAGAGAAGGAACGTGGGGCTGGGCAAAAGAAGGAAGTAAGAGACAGACCAGGATCTAGAGAAGAAGTGGAGAGGGACAGACAAGCAAGGTAGAAGGGTAATTTAAGATCAAATCATTGCCTATAATCTCCCATAATGAATTCAGGTCTACCCCTTCATCCTCCGGGTCCAGGACCAGGGAATGCAGTCCGTGGATAGATCTTGAAGGAAGTAAATGTAAGAATATGCTTCCTGTGACCCCTTGCTAACTGGCTCTCTACCCATCCCTGATCCTTTAAGTGACCCAGTCTGATTTAGGTTCTTAGAGGTCAGAAAGGAACTCAGATCACTTCTATGAATATGTAATGAGCCTGTAAGTGCACTTTAGGCAACAAATCAAAACCACTGTTAGCAGTTACTTCAACTCAGGACTCTTCTCTCTCTGAAAGACCAACTGCCCTTTCATAAAAACCCCCTTTCTCTGTGGATCATACATCTTACTGTGGAAGACTATACATTCTCATTAAGCAACATCAATTCTCAACACATCTGATATACTCTCAGGTGCTTCTTTAAGTAAAAATTAAATAAGAAGCATTATGTTGAAGAAAATGAAAGCTGATTTTATGTACTCTTTTTCCTCTGAATACAACTTTCTTACCAGGGTTTTTCTAGTATAATTATATTCCTGGGAAAACAGGCAGGAAAAGAATAAATCAGCATACAGTCTTTCTTTAAAATTCTATTTTATATTTTATGACCTTTACAGGTTGTTAACAAAATCAAGTCTGAAATTTTCTACAGTGAACACAAAATATTTTCCTTTTTCGTTGACTGTAAAAGGAAAATCATATGTAATATTGGTTCAGCTGTATCTTTTAAACAACGGGGTCAACCACAGGATTTCATTCACTCTGAGGATTTCTACTAACTTATTTCTTAACGTAGATGCCGGACACATAGATTTTGCTTAACACATTTTTCTGAATGAGTAACCATTAATATTAACAATAAAAACTAAGAATGTATGTGAGGTAAGGAAATGTCAATCATTTTGCCTGGCTGATTTTCCTTACAAATCCTCCACTGTACCTTTCATAAATAGAGCAAAGCCAATCTCAAGGGATGCAGGAGCCATTTTGTCATTTTGTCATGTACCTTCATTCATTTCAGAGGCACATTCTTGTTTGTTCATTAGGAAGGTCATGGAAGCTGTAAGGGGGAAATCACATCTTCAGATAACAGGGAAAATTTGATCACATGAATCTTAGTTGACACCTCCAAAGTGCTTAAACTTAAAACAAGATTTTTCACATCAAAGGAAAAACCTAACCTCTCTTTTGCAAAGTTATGGTCACTGAACAAAACTGTACTGATCTTCCCAAGAACACAGAGTGTAATGGCTATTCTTGGTTGTACACTTGACTACATCTGGACTTAGCTAAAACCCAAGTGGCTGGGTGTTTCAGTATATCTGATCATACTGTGAACTCCAGGACTGTATACTGGATAAACCTGTCTCCAGCTGTGGTGTGACTCGGCTATGACATACACTTTTATATAAGAGTGCTGCAGCATATTTCATCACAATGTGAGACTGTGTACTGGAAAAACTGTTTCTAGTTGTGGTGTGGCTCAGCCCTAGCACACACTATTAATCCAAGAGCTTTCTGTTTATTGTAAACAAGATTAAATAAAGTCAACCATAGGTCAAGAGGTGGAGCAAGAAATCAGTTGACAGAGTGTAAATAAGAAAAAAAAACAGAGAGAGAAAGAAGTCAGGAGGACAGATAGAGAGATGCATAGGAAGTAGAAAGAAGGGGCATTCAGTTTGAAGGGTCTTTAAGACAGTGTGGAAAAGGAGAACTGGCTTCTTTTTTCCATCTGAGATGTAGGCTGAAGAAGAAGGTCAGCTAGATGCTTTCTCTTCCTCTCTGAGCTTGTAGCATCTGGCTCCTGAGTCTTCATTGGTAAAATCAAACGATTGGGATTTTGTTTTAACAAAACAACAGCTGGGTACAGCAGTGAGAGATTATTTTCTTCATTAAGTCATTCAAATTGGGAAGATCCAGTTATAATCTGGATCTTTTGCTGGAAGCCTGTGTGTGTGTGTGTGTGTGTGTGTGTGTGTGTGTGTGTGTATGACATAGAAGAAGGAAGCTTGCTCCAATGCTCACTGGCTGGTCCATTTCTTCACTGGCATTAGAGCTTACTTCTTGGAAATTCTGGTATATACTGAGACATCTGGTATATACTGAGACAGGCAGCTGAGACATCTAGCCTAGTAGACTGAACAACTACTGGATTCTTGGAACTTACATTGGTAGACAGACAGTGTGGGCCTAATTGGACCACAACCTGTAAGCTATCCACATAGATTATTTATATATTACACACACACACACACACACACACACACACACTCATTCTATCAGTTCTGTTTCTCTAGAGAACCCTGACTAATACACATCTTTAGTAATTAATTGGCAGGCAGGACTTGTTCCCAAGCACCTAATTCTAATTCTAACACAGGTTCCACCACACTGCACTGTGGTATGGACTCCTTCAGTGCTTTATGGATAGATAATAAAAGTTAGTTAAAGCAGATGATGACGATAATGAAATTTCACTGTACTGGAAACGGAAAAAATGAGGTCAGTTCACTGGCATTCTGTGGTGCTTTGTTAAGGCAGAGCACCCATTTCTTTCACCCTCTTACTCTACATAAAAAAAAAATTAGTCCATGTACTTCATTTAAAATAAGCCTTAGGCAACTAAATATCATTCATTAGAAACAGTTAAGACAAGTGACAGCTCCTAGTAGTACATTTTGAGAACAGAACAAGCAGGATAAAGATAGCTTAGAAACGATGTACAAGCAGAATTCTTCCAATGCCATCCTGATACCCTGCTGGCCAATTTTAAACAGAGGATCTTTTTTCCCCCCACAGAAATGAACAATCTGAAGTTCTGACATCCAGAGAAAGGTTGGCACATCCGTAGATATTGCTTTGCCTTCGGGAGCATTGACAGAAGAATACTAACTATGAGGATGGAACTTGGGTGGATATTGGAACTCCATTAGAGTGCTACACAAAGGATCACGTGAGGCAGGAGCCTCCACGCCTAAAGAAAAGAGCCAATTCCAGTCTTAGGTCTTTTCTTGGTGTTACCACAAATGGGACTTTCTCCTTTAACAATTGCAAAGTCCTGGAATGGAGGAGCAGTTTGTGAAAGCTAAGCTTTGTCCCCACATAAGGCCAACACTCCACTTATTGGTATAGAGTTAAGTAAATGTATTTAGACATTAAGTCAGAAGACATTCAAAGGTTCCCAGCAGTCCTCGTTCAAACAGCCTCAAATTGGAAACAATGATCATCCTTGCTAGGGTAGATAAAATGATGTACCATCACAGGGATCAAGCAAAGCTATTCTCAGTAATGAACACATTCCTAAGAAAACTATAGGTCAAAGAAGCCAACTACCCATGAAGTTTACACTGAATGCAAACTTGTAAAGGAATCAAATTACCTAGAGTGGTAAAATTAAGTCAGTGGGTAGTGGATACCCTGGGAAGTGGTCCCTAGGAAAAAATGTTAAGAATGACTGGGGGGAAGGAACTGATACTCTTGTTTAATACTAATACGAATACAAATATGAATACTAATACTAATAATGACCTTATTGTCCTGTGCATTCATAACATGTTTGTGGAGATAACTTTGCAGACATGGTTAGATCTTTATATGCATTTCTGGAATGAACCTCAGGTCAGCAGGAACCTCATCAGTTCCAGTAATTTTGTTTCTTGACTTAAGTTCTTGAGTAAAAGCCACTGAGCTACAAGCTTATACAATGTGAGTCTATAAGAATGTATGCACATGACATTTTAAAAAAAGTGAAGTCCTAATTTTTTTCCTATAGAAACACAACAGGGAGTGATAACAGTTTGTGGGAAAGCCTTTCTGTCAGCAAGGTAAAGACTGATAACCCCCACAGGCAGCCTTCCCTCTCCTGTCCTGATCTTCTCTCTTCCTTGATTATGAAACTGGTCACCAGCCCATAAATGAGAACACAACGTATTAAATGTCACATTTTTATGCAGGAACCAAGGCATTCACTTCTTTGTGCCCCAAGGCAAGATCGGGTCTCAGTTTTTATATACTAAAAATGGACCTATTAGGATAATGAGTGGGTTCATGCCTGTCATTTTCAAATTGATTGCTGGCAATGTTCAGTACCTGAAACAGGTCCTGCTAATTATAAGGAGCAATCAGAGACATTCAGGAAAATACATCATTTGGGGCCATGGACTAATTGGTATTTGTCCTTTGTAAGGTCGGTTGAAAAAACACAGAAGTCTGTCCTCCAGGTTCAATAAAGGTAGAGAGGAAGGGGAATTAACTTTTAAAAATTCTTTTAAGAGTTAATACACAGTTAAACATTTATATAATCTTCACAATAGTGTTCCAGGGTCTATACTACTAGCCTGAGTTTGCAGAACAGGAGACAAAGTCAAGATAAGTTAACTGTTATGTTATTCTATGGAATAAGGGAAGAAGGATTGAGATCTGAGTCTGTGGGGGTGGGGGTGGGGGCAATATTTAACTCTGCCACACACTTTCCTACTAAGGTTAGTGTTATTCTCCAAAACAGGATCTTTGCAACGTTACTTCAGTTCCATTCCAGTACAGATGAGGATCCTAAGTGCCATAGAAAACAAAATAGCATTGTTCCCAAACAACAACAAATCCTTTCAACAGCTGAGCCAGTATATGTGTCAAAGTATATGATTTGTTAGGAATGGACTAGCTCACCCTCCCAGCTCAGCCCAATATGCTAAGGAGTGTGCTATGAAAGACCTTCAAAAGCAGGCTATAGTTGTCTACCTTCAACATATCTGATCTCTCTCTCTCTCTCTCTCCCTCTCTCTCTCTCTCTCTCTCTCTCCCTCTCTCCTCCCTCCCTCCCTCTTTCTCCCCACCTACTCACCCTTCCCCATTTTATTCTATTACTGGCATGTATGTCTTGGCACTGCATGTGTGTTGTGTCCACAGAAGCCAGAAGAGGGCATGAGATCCATTGGACTGGAGTTACAGATTGTTGTAAGCAGACATGTGGGGGGCTGGAATCAAAAATCTGATCCTCTGAAAGAGCAAGCAGTACTATAGCTTTGTAAAAACATGAATGGGATCTTTTGATGGAGTCTGATGGCAGATAGGTACTATCATCCTTTGTATTATGAGGAAACTGAATGATGGAAAGTCAAGTGCTTTTATTTTTTTCATTATTATTTTTATCTTATGTGCAGTGGCGTTTTGCTTGTATTTATTTAAGTGTACCATACATATCTCTTGAAAGACAAAAGACGTAATCAGACATCTAAGGAGCTGAGCCACCTCTCATGCCCTCACTCTTCATTATTAATACTATGTAATTGGTCAATATTTAGGCAGGGAAAAAACAAAATGATATAAACAACCTGTGATCCCAAACGACATCAACAAATGTGTAAAGCACACATGCTGCTTTGGGAGGTCAGAATTCCGAATAGGACCAAGCTTCTTCTAAAGCTGAACCCAAACTATAATGGCTGCTGCTATGTCCTAAAGAAAAAAGCATTTGAGGACCTGGAAAGAAGGCTCAGTGCTTAAGAACCCTGGCTATTCTTCCAGAGAACCCAGGTTCAATTCCCAGCACCCACACTTGGTGGCTCGCAACCAACTATAACTCTGGTCCTTAGTGGGGTAAGGGTCTGATTACCTTTATTGCCCTTCAAGGACAACAGGCATGGATATAGTGCACATACATAAAAACAGGTAAAACACCCATACACATTAGATAAAAGTAATACTTTAAAAAATTAAGCACTTGACTTTCTGTTACTTAGTTTCCCCATAATACAGAAGGGTGCGAATACCCATCTACCATCAGACTTCATAAGAAGATCCCAGCTTTACTGATGGAAATGGCCCCTATGGCCATATGTGTCCTGAACAAAGCAAGCCTTGGTCTCTACTGGCCTCACCTAGCAACAGCTCCCAACAGAAAAGGACTGAGAACAACTCCCTAACTCCTAATGATATGCGAAGGCAAACAGGTAATATAATGTTATTGTTGGGAATTGAATGGATCTAGAATTAAGTAGGGAAAGAAAACTCATAGTGAATTTGTCAGGGTAAAGGGAGCCTACAATAAGTCTTGACTTTGCACTCAAAAGGACAGGATAGACATTTGTCATCTAGCATCTCTCTGGCAGAGTTTGAAGAGTGGAGAGCTAGGAGAATTGTCCAGAGCCACATCAGAGAGAGGGTATAGTGACAGAGGAGTCAGAGATTTTTTTTTTTGACCTAAAATTGGATTTAACAGAGAACGGAGAAAGGAAGACAGTGTGCTACCAAGATACCCAATGATTATGCAAATATAGAAAAACAATAGATAAATCAAACTTAATTGCTGGCACACAATCTTGTGACTCTCCACTCCATGGCTTCCATCTGGTGTCAAGCAGAAGTGGGTAATAAAGACAGCCTCTCAGACCCTGAGTCAGGTCGTTTTACATATTTATCACCCACTTCTCAAACCAGACCCCGAAAAGCACATATTATCATTTTTAAAGAAATAGGGGTCAAAGTGACAAAGAAACTTGCCTAAGACAGCCAGAGACAAAGTCATCACTAAAATATAGGTCTGGCTGACATGAGAGCCCTTGATCATTAAACTGGGTCCCCTTGTCTCTTCTGAGTTACTCATGTGGCATAATAGTTCTGATTCCATAGGAAATCCAACCCCTGGTGCTGCTTTGCACTTGGAGACTATGTCTTTGAGTGTTTGACACCATTTGACAAGCATTTGTGCAGGGCCCATCATGCACTAGGGTTCTGTTAGAATGGCTGATACAGTGTTCCACCTGACCTGGTCTGTACACATTGATATTCTAACACAGACAGCCCCAGAACAGACCTCAACCACAGTTTGTTAGATATTGAAGCAGCCTCAGATGAAGTGTTTGCCTCCCATCCCCTTGAAGTGCCAACAGGAGAACCTAGTAAATAGAACTTTCACCTTCCTTTCTTCCTTTCCCTCTACCCTTAGTCTCTTTGTCTTTCTCTTTTTCAGAAGCAGGCCATTCTGTAGTCTAGGCTGTACTCAAGTAAATTTGAGGATGACCTTCAAATTTTTGATCCTCTTGCTTCTATCTCTCAGGGGCTGGGATTTCAGGTGTGTACCACCATAGTAGATTTTAGACCAGGTAAGAGGTCAAACCTAGGGCACCATCCTTACTAGACAAACACTCTACCAACTGAGCTATACCCCTGCCCTCAGGAAATATACTTTAGACTAAATTGTGACCATCCTTTATTAATTTCCCAAGGTTTCTGGGTGAAAGGTTGTTAAATAGTCATTTAATTATAGGCCCATGGAAGGGTTGATTTAAAAAAATAGTAAAATGACTGCAGAAAATTAAAGGTCTTAATAATTTATTCATAATGCTATTAAGGCAAAGCCATGTGTTATTGGGCTGTGCATGTTTGTGCTATGATGCCGAAGTTTGTAAGGTAGAGCTCGTGTAATGTATGGCAATTAGTATTCCCTACTTATGTTTACCAAACCAACATCTTTGCATCCATTAATGATTTCAATAACTACCAAGCATGACTTTCCGAGTTTAACTATATTCTGTTGAAAGACTACCATGGACTTTATATCCCAGCTATATAGCAATAGGACTTTTGGGGAAAACAATAGAATTGAATGTTCGTCTGTAAGGGGGTTCTTGGCTTAGACACTAAGTGCAGGTGACCTTGAGTTCTACATCCTCCTTCATATTAAAGATAAACAGATTTGGATGGGATGATGCTGGGCTTTCCCAGCCTTATAACTGTGCAGGCAGACTTCTCTGGGTGTTATCTTCATCCCTTCTTGATCACCACAACCTCTCATCAAGTATCATTTGGAAATGAGTTTCTCTTTTCACAGATGGTATTCTTTTCTGACTACTTAGCTGAGGCCAGAGTTACAGACAAAATGGAGACTTGCCTGTTGGGGAGGAGAGCAATGACTCTCTCTCTCTCTCTCTCTCTCTCTCTCTCTCTCTCTCTGCTTTGCTGTTTGCCCTTGAGCAGCGAGTCACTTAGGAATGCTGGGCCCATCATTTCCTCACTGATGGGGGATTATGTGACAACACTCAGCTACCACAAAAGACTGAGAGAGGATTAAATAATATGCTTGTCCGGGATTTAGCCAATACTTGATGTAACACTGGATACTCGGTAATAATTACCTTTTGAGACTCACAGAACTCACCTGAAATGCCTTCCAGATTCAAGGGCAAATGGTTCCATAAGAGGTCTTAGTTTCTTCTCATCTCTCAAGGAGAATTGTACACAAGCATAGCATTTAGGTGTGTCATTAAAAACATAGATTTCCCCTTTAACTGTGTCTTCTGTTTCCCCTCAGAGTATTGAAGAATCACTTTGCCCTACAGCCCCAGATCATTCTTCCCATATGCCTTTCAAGACAGATGCTTATTATGCTGGGAGCATAATGGGAAAATATCCAGCATGTATTTCAACACTGTTAAGATATGGACATACACCCAGCATAAGGAAGTCCGCCATCCTATTGTTAACTAAATTTTTACGAAGCTGGATGCAACAACACAGCTTTGTGGGGTAAACCTCATATTTATGCAGGAAATAGACCTTGATTAGATGATAATAATAATTATTGTGAGCAGTGATTGAAAATGTAGCATATTATAACATTGTTCTCTGCAATTTTCATTTGTTAACTCTCTTCATGAAGACACCCCTATGAGACTGTTGGAGTCACTTCACTGTATAAAGAATGTACAACCAAGAGCTTCCAGGCCCTGCTTCCAGAATCTGTACACCCCAGATATGAGCCAAGGAGTCCTATTTAGAGTCACTGCATCAGTATTCCGTTTTTCACAGAAGGTGTGATGATCTGAAGGATATATGGAGAGAACTGGCCATATTGTAAGCACTCCATAAATAGGAATTTTTTTATTATTTAGGTTAAAGGAGCTATTTCTCTTTTATCTTATTGGGGGTGGGAAGAGTCTGTGTGTATGTGTGTGTGTGTGTGTGTGTGTGTGTATGTGTGTATAGTGTGTGCACATGATGCCTGAACTTGTGCCCATGGGAATGGAACCCAGAGGAGAATATTGAGTGTTCACTGTAATCACCATCTACCTTATTCCTGAGATAGCCTTCTCATTGAACCTAGAGCTAGGCATAGCGAGTAAATCCCAAAGACCCTCCTACACGCACCCACTACAGTGCTAGGTTCATGAGCACATATAACCACACTCGTTTTTTTAAAGTGCATGCTGGGAAGCTGCCTTAGGTCCTCATGCTTGATCAGGAGGCGCTCTTACTCACTGACCCATCATCTCTCCAGCTACTTCTAATCTTAAGTGTTGTAGTACTTAACTGATTAAGGCAAAAATTCATCAGCTGCCTTCCCTTTCTCTTCTTCATCAACCAATATTCTCAACCTCACTGGCCTCATTACTCTCTCTGCCCATGGACCCTATGTTCATCGGTATCTGCAATCCCTACCAAGGCAGGTTTTCTCTTATCCTGAGTTGTAACTTTCTCAGACCCTGTCCTTTGGAGCTTTCCCATAGTGGGCCTTCTGGCACAGCTGCAAGGAACAAGGGAGCCTAGCTCCTCCTTCCTTCCATAGACTTTCCCCATGATTTGCAGAAGCCCGGGCCCTAGTCAAAAGGTCATTTACTTTGTGACAGTCCGGAGTTTAGCTGTTGAACAAAAGGGGCATAGACATGTTACTCTAACTGCCCCACCCCAAGCATAAATCTATTCTGTTAGATAAGCTCACTCCAAGATTATAGACTCCCTGCTTCCTGCAACTCACTGATCTAATTGCCAAAACATCAGCACATCAGCGGCTTGTTTGGCTCAGGTAAGCATTGAGCTGAATGATGTTCAAACACATGACAGCGACAGTGAGGCAGATAGCAGGACTTATAGGACACTGTTCCCAGAAGATAATCGTGGTAATTGGCTGTCATCGTTCCTTCACAAGTCTAGGGAGAAGCGCAGCGTGAAAACACACGTAGAAGGCAGAAATTTTGAGGCTCCGAGAAGTTGCAAAGCACACCTGAATCCTAGGAACTAGTGGTGAAGCCAAGAAATAATTAAGTAGCAGATGGCCAGCCGTGCTGCAGGATGGGGAGGGGAGGGCTCCCACTGCCTCACCTATCTAATTTGGGGCAGCTGGCAGTTTACCTAATGACCATTTTCATCTAGTTCAGGGCCTTGCTCTTCAAAGGCAGCCCATGGACCAGCTGCATAGACATCACCTGGGAGCCTGTTAGAAATAAAGAAACTTCCCAGAGCTACAGATCCTAAATCAGCATTGGTAACGGGGTGTTTCTTGGGACCTTGTGCATGGAGAGGTTCTGAGAGGTGCCCCAGAGCTCGGGTTAAGACAAGTAGGTCATGCCTTGTGATGAAATACACTCTTTTAGAGATTTAAATGAAGGAGTGCCTACTCATTAAGAATAAATTCAAAATAAGGAAAAAATGGAAATTCAAAGTTTAAATTCTGCTCAGGATGAATGTGATAACTGCGGAGTTGAGACCCACATGGAATCCCAAGGGCATTCTACTTACTGCTCCAATTCCAACGTGTTCTTTTCCTATGGTGCTGCACAACAGTGTGCAGGGAAGCTGGCATCCAAATACTGCATCACTCTCTAGGTACCTGAGTAACTGAGTGGGATTTAAGAGAGCTACAGAATTACAGAGTGGGATTTCTTATGGGTTAGTCTCATGTTGTATGTATCCTACAGTAATGGCCATAGCTCTCTTTGATGAACCCGTGCCTTTGGGTTCCAATAACTCCTCCCTTCTCTGTCAGGCCAAAGGATGGTATCAGCATCTTCCCCACACATCATGCTATCCTTTCCTGTACCTTTTAAATAATCACGCCATAAACTCCCCGTGATATGCAATAGGAGTCCCTATCTGTAGGGATACTGATTGGTGGATTAGGACAAAATTGTTCACTCAAAGAATGGAAAGAGAGTGAAAAGTACTAGCAGGTTGTTGGAAGAGACTTGGAAGAAAGAACCACACATCCAAGAGTTACTTCAAGTTTGACCAGGAGACTATTCTACCCACTGTAGGAATATGTTCTAAGCTCAAAGCTCCCTTATTATTAATGATCTTAAATTCCATTAATCCACATATATGTTTTGTTTTGCTTACAGTATTGAGAAATGAAGATAGGATTGTGTGTGCTCAGTAAGCACTCTACCATTGTCTCTGTCTCCAGACCTATGTCAAATTTTGAGACAGGGGCTCTCTAAGTTGTTTAGGCTGTTCGAAAACTTACTCAGCAGTCCAGGCTAACCCTAAGCATGCAATTCACCTGCCTCAATCTCCTCCATAAGGAACGTTACAGCCTAACCATCAGGTTCCACAGCTATTTGTATTTTTAATAGCAAATTTCTCATCGATGCTCATTTGGCTTTAACGCATGAAACAGCCATCAAAGAGAAGACATCTGAACTTGTCTTCCATCCCCCACCAAGTGAAAGTTGATCAAAAGTCACCCATTTCCCCATGAGATTCATCTTCTCATGGTTAACACTTTGTTCAGTTTTCTCTTCTCTTTGTATAACTCCTATTTCCAGAAACTTACAGAATTGTATCTGATCTTTCTCCCCTCCCTTTTCTCACAGAATGTCATACATACCCAGCAGTTTAACTACACAGCAAAAGCAAAATGCCTTTAGCAGACAGCCTGTGGCCCGTGCCACTCCAGAGGGTTCAATGCAGTGAGTAGTCAGAAGGACCACACCAATCAGACAGGATGATTTCCTGCATCTCGCCACCCACCATGACCACTCATCCACTAAGTCCATTCCCACCACACCTCACTGGGTCCCTTCATTCAGTCTTATATCCAACAGCCAACTCTCAAGGATTCTGCCTTACCTTATTGATTGTTCAAGGTCCTCAGAAAGCCTTACCTTCTTTGTAAAGCCTTCCCTGAAGCTAACAAACATAAAAAAGGTCTTCCTTATCCAAATTCTTCTAAGTCAGTACCCGTGGGATTCCTTTAGCAGCGCATACATGCAAACATATGTGACTGCACAGGATAGAAAGACTGAAGTGCAACCCTGAAGCTCCTGACTTGAAAGAGGGGGGTCAAAGGCCCTTCACTTGTTTTCTAAAATGTGTTTTCCTCTCTTAAGTCTCCTCTGTTTGCTCTTGTAGACTTGTTCTATGCCCTTGGCTTTTCAAAGCATTCCCGTCACTGAGTGCCTCCTTTGCTTGGTTTGGCAAATTACATTCTCTGCAACATCTTAACATGTTCCCCGGGCTCTTCTTTTTTACTGGGGTTAAGTGTACATATCATAAAACTTCACCACTGACTTTTGCTATGTGTGATTCAGTGGCATTCAGTACCTTTACACAGCTGTACAACCACCACAGTCATCAACTAGAATATTTCTCAGCATCCCAAACTGATCTATTGTATTCATTAAATGCTGAGATCCCTAACCACCCACACTCTACATTTTTCTTCTATGCATTTTTCTACCTAACTTACATCATATAAATAGAATTTTATACTATTTGGGGGGAGGGGCTGGTAGTCCCATGATATTCACATGATGAGTGTGCCAGAAGTACCTTCCTTTTTAAGGCTGTATACTATTCCATTGTATATAATGATCACATTTTGTTTGCCTATTCTTCTGAAGAAGATAGGGACTTGGCTCCTTCTTCCCTTGGCCATTATGAATAATGGTAAGAGTAAGTTAACTGAGGTACAGAAAAGGAAATAGAAAGGCTTGGAAAACATAAGTTCATTGAAGATAGATCAGACTTCAGTGCATGATAATCTATTCTTGTTGTCTAGATTTCATTTGAATGAACTCAACATGTCTTTATATAAATATTTGGTTCCGAGATGGTGTTATTGGGTGTTTGTAAAAATCTCTGGGAGGTAGAACATTGCAGGAAGACCTTAAGTAATTGACAAAATGCAAATAAAGGAAAAGCTTTATGTCTCTGCTCCTAGCCTGAAATTTGAGCAAGTGCCACTCTATAATCTCCTGCCATCATGTGCCACCATCAGCCACACTCATACCAAGTGAACTGATGTAAGCATCACCACTTTGAGCCTCCAAAACTAAATAAATTTCTTACCTGTATAGTCAGTTGCTTTGGGTGTTCTCTTATAGTACCAGGATGTTGAATAACACACATATATAACACATGTATAAATAAATGTGCTCACAAAACCAACAGGACATCTGAAGCCCAGGCACAGCTTTGGCAATTGCAGGTATTTGGATAATAATAGAAACAAAGAATGGATAAGATTGACAAGAGAGAAAAGGCAGGAAAAAAAAAGGTAAGGGGCCTTTGTTCAAGCTCTAAAGAGCTCCAATTTTGTGGCTAGGTAGAGGAAAATAAGCCAAAAAAAGAAGCCAGAACAGCATACAGAAAAAGAGAAATAAGTTTAACAGGGTGTGTAGTTATTTGCTTTTGCAAAACAGTTGGAAGAGAAAAAAAAGAGTAGGCATACACATTTATATGTGTATTTGTATATATACATATTCATGTAGACATACATATATGTCTGTCTTATATTTGTGTATATGTGCATATTTAGATGTCAGGTCTCATCAGTTTGGTAAAACTAAGATTGAGAACAGAGATAACTAAAACTCACTCAATGATTAGTGGTATTGGTTTTGCAAAGATAATATGGCAAATGAAAACTTAAAGTGAGTGGGAATTAGATGGTAAATGTTGGAAACACTTCTGCCCAAGGAAGAAGGACATGCATATAAATACTTACTGAGAAAAGGTTTACAAATTAAATAATGTTACACTGGTGACAAACTGTTAGATGTTTGCGATATACCTGATAAAACCTTCAAAGCAGTTTTAAAAGAGATAAATTATACATTCACACACACATACACACACACACACACACACACACACACACACACACACACCCTACCTGAAGGGACAAACAACACTCTGCATCAACTGCATGAATGCCCTAGGATGGAACTGTTAAAATCCAGCTCTTGGCAATGTAACATCTATAAAATTAAGTGTTGAAGAAGAAACACAGACATGAGATGAGATTTCAAGACATACTCTCTGACTAGAAATTGCTAAAAACTAGAATGCTGATTGGAACCAAGAGAGCATAGGATACACTCCTCTCAGCCCTCATCTGTGGAACCAGGTGTGAGCATGCCTTAGCCGGGAGAAGGTAGGCGGGGACGATCTCGCCTGGGTCTTCGCTCTCATAATAGTGTGAGATTGTTTCTGCTGAGTTATTGCTCTGAGGAGAATGTGTGTCTTTCTTTTTTGTAATACATTAGAATAGAGAGTCCAGCTAAGTTGGAGGCCTTTCTTCTCTTACACTGCTAAATATTTGCTTCTTCTTTCTCCCACTTATTGTTTGCTCTCCCATTTAAATTCTTTTTTAACTTATTATTTTTTTTTACTAAGAAATCACTGGTATTTGATCCTTTCTCACTAAAATATATTTTTTGAGAACTCAGACATAGTGTGTGTGTGTATAATATATATATATGTATATATATATATATATACATATATATATATAGTATATATATAATAGGAATTATTTGACTAAGTCAGAATTTTTATCACTTTGGTCCAAAGGCCACAAAAAGACTTGGAGATAGATGACAACCTACTTGGATTTCTTTAAAAGAAATTATAGAGATAAAAGATAAAAGTTAGAATGGCAACCTAAGTGTAAATATAAACGTACATAATATTTCAGTTACCAGAAATGCATCTTAGGACCTATATATCACTGAATATATAGTTTGACATTGTCTTCATTAGGGTTTTACTGCTGTGAATAGACACCATGATCAAGGAAACGCTTATCAAGACAACATTTAATTGTGGGTAGCTTACAGGTTCAGAGGTTCAGTACATTATTATCAAGGCAGGAGCATTGAAGTGTCCAAACAGGCATGGTACAAGAGGAGGCGAGGGTTTTACATCTTCATCTGAAGGCTGATAGGAGAAGACTGGCTCCCACCTGGTTAGAAGGAGGGTCTCAGTGCCCAACGCCACAATGAACACTTCCTCCCACAAGGCCACACCTACTTCAACAATACTGCACTCCCTTGGCCAAGCATATTCAAACCACCACAGATATAAATGTCCTAAGAGTATATGATATAGCATTAGCCCTAATTATAAGACAATCATATATTATGTGTGTGTCCCAACAATGAAAACCTACATTATTCAATGATAGTCTAAAATACATATCAATCCACATATCCTTAGAAATTCTTGAAGATATTTTTACATTAAAGAGAGAGGCAAATATGTATGTATGGCTCGTCATACATACAGCATGCAGTATAACTTCATAGCTTTTCACTTAATCTTCTCAGTGACCCACAAGACAGATTTATCAGCTCCATTTTCCAAGTAAGACAACCAACACTCAGAGAGATTGCCCAAGCTCCTCCAGGCACACATTAGTAAATAGTAGAGACAGATTCGGGATCCAGGATCCTCCAAACTCACAGACCAGGATCTCCCATGTTCTGTTTTGAAGAATACAAAAAAAAGTGAAAAAGGTCTGATTCTAGGATATCTCTAATAGGAGATCAGCAGACCAAGAAATAAGGTACTGTCTTGCCTTTAATTATGAAATAGACGTGATTTAAAGAAAAGATTGCCCTGAAAGCCTGGTTGAGTTTGTGAGAGGTGAGATCGATTGAGCAAAGTGAAATTCTGTGTAGCCCTCTTATAACTCATAAAAACACTGGTTTCTATAAATGCTGGCTCTTTGGGGACATGGATGGGGTGTTTTATTCAAAAGTTCTCTAGCAAGAAGACTTGGTGGTAGAGAAAGAAATGTATTAAGCTTCTCTTTTTGCCTGGAACTTGATGTCATTATCTAATGGATTCTCCCATCACCCCTGCAGTTATGATATCAAAATAGAGAAACTGAGTCTTGGGAAGTGAGAATTTTGCTTGACATTACTAAGTGATGGGGCCAATGCTTAAATCTAGATTTGTCTTGGAGTCTAGGCACATGCATTAGTTACCTTTGTATGATTGCAACACAAATGACTTGGAAGGAACAGCTATTTATTTGGGCTCAGAACTTAGAGGAGACCATACATCAGGGTAGGAAGAAAACAAAAACAAAAACAAAACAAACAAACAAACAAACAACAACAACAACAACAAAAACCCAGATGATCCGGGAAGAAATCGGGGCATGATATGGCCACAAAGGGCATGCCTCTAAGAGCTACTTCCTCCAGCTAGGTCCCATTGTCTACATTTACCATATTCCAATAAAGCCATCATGTTATGAATACATAAAGGATCAGAGTTCTCATAACCTAGTTATCTCTGGGGACACCCTCACATCACATCCAAATGCGCGTTTCATGGATCTTCAAGGAATTCACTTTTATTTTCTCTTTGAGAATCCAGGCTGGCCTTGAACTCAGTATATAGTTCTGGACTGTCTCTAGTCTCTGATCTTTCTGTCAACCTCCTAAATTCTGTGATTACAGACAAGAGCAACCTTGTCTAGTTGATGCAGTGTTGAAGAATCAAAGCCTAGGCTTTGTACATGATAGATGTGTATTCTACACACTGAGCTATATCCTCAGGCCTCTTAGGCATTTCTTGGTGTAATCAAGTTGACCTTCAAGATTAAGCATCATGGTATATCTATCACGAGTGTATAATCTCAAGCCCTCGTCCTAATTTTGAAACACTTGGACAACTGCTAGACACAGAAAGGACTCTGTAGCATCTGCTTTGTGTAAGATATAGATTGGATCTCTCCTATGACCATAGAGGATGCAGATGTCTTGAAGGGATAATGATCATACGTATCAGACAGTCTACAGGGGATCAGAAGCTCTCAGAAGGAATAGGAGCTGGCCATTTGGAGAGGTTGGAAGCAATGGAATTGTAGAATCCTTTGTAAAGTTCTAATGCTCTAGCTGGCCTTTGACATACTCCTTCCCCATCCTCCCACATACAGATCCCTTCCACTCCTGCCCCCAAATGATCAGACAGCCTCCTTCTCTGGATGTCAAGAAACCTGACCCCCCTCCCCCCACATCTGCAATTCATCTTTGGGGAATGCTATACTATTTTGGTAGAAGCCACCTTTAAAGAAAATTGCTCTGGTAGCCATTGGGTCACTTAGGTGTTTGCGTACTCTGCAGTAATTGCTTTATTTCAGCAGAAAAAAAAAGTACTTGTTACCATGTTTTTGCAGCTGACAGTGGCTTTTGTGGAAAGAATCCACCTCATCAAAGAATGAAGGGCTATATCAATGCCACACATACCAGGTGTTTCAGGACTGCTCTCTCCAACCCACCATGTCTCCTCCAAGCACCTGGCTGAGACCAGAGTATTAATCAGGGAGGAGGTGTCCATGAGGTCACTGCATCCTAGTCCTGTTGAATAGGGCCGTACTACCTAGGATAGCAGCTAGGATAGCACAAAACAGACAGGGACAAGTTCAAAGGCAGATGTGGGTAATGAGGTCTGATGGGGGAGACAATTTCAAATAAAGCTTCCTGTTCCCAGTCAATAGTGCCACGATGAGTGGATTTTGCTGCCTCCAAAACAACTATCCTTTTTTTTTTTCTTTTTCTTTTCACATCCCTAAAGCCCCAGGTTTAAGAGTTTAGTTTTGGAAGGGAGAAGCATGCAGTGCAGACATCCCCCAATTCTAATAAGATGGCCATGCTACCTTTTATCTGTATGGTTCACGCAGCTTAGACAGTCCCAGGGCAGCCAACAATCCTTTTCTTTTTCCCTTCTTTGAGTCAGTCTGTTACCATGCCCAGTGCTCTTCTCATTATTTCTTTTCCACATCATCACCTGCTCCTCCCTCTGCAATGACCTTTATCCCCCATGACTGGTTGTGAAGATTCTCTTTTATTTTGTCTGCAAGACCGTCTTTGCAGCCCTAACTTTCACGAGCCGACCGATTCTTTTCTAACCCTGAACAAAGTACTCCATGAAAAGACATGCTAGCATGTGCAGAGTGGACCTGCATGAGGTCAGCAATCCTGCTGACTCTCCAGCCCTCTATGCAAGAGCTCAGCATCTTGCTTGAAAACGGCCTCAGTATCTCGAGGAGCCCAGTTTGGGAGCAGCATGAAAGTAGTCAACTCGCCATGGAAGACAGTAACTCATAACCACTGTGCCTACCCCAACCCAAACCAGAGACATCTCAGGTGGTTGCCAGCTTCCACATTGCTCCCCAGTAGCAAAAAAATAACACATATATTAAGAAATCCAAGGATATGTGATTCACGTCTTCTAGCAACTGGAAATAGACAACTGGATGGCGCGTATTGCTGTCTACATCTGGGAGCTGTTTGTTCCACATGGACACCATAAGTGACAAGAGATATGGAGAAAGTGCCATTCAGTGCTGTCATCCCATTGGCCTCACCCTTGCTCTTTTCACGCTTTGCTGCCATCTGGCTTCCTTTGGATACTCAAGGGCTGGAACCACCATTGTCTTGGTCTTCAAATTTTTCCGACTCCTCTTTCTAGGATAGCTATGGGTTTAAACACTCTGTTCTCACTACAAGATGCTCATGCACTGGCTTCGCTGATTCTAGATCTTGAGTTGTACAGAGATTAGTAGTCCTTGGACCTCTCCATCTTTAAGTTTGTGCCACAAGGTTCATCAATAGTAGAGCACACGCACTGGAAAAACAGATTATATAGATAAGCCCTACCTAACCCCAATAAACAATCAGCCTCCCACTAAGAGAGATCAACTGCTCACTAAAGAATGTAAGTCTATAAATACAGACCAGGTAAAACATGACTCACAGGAAGATGTACAAAATATGTAAGTTGGAGCAATTATGGTTTACAAAGAAAATAGTAATAACAGCAGTGAATTGTTATTTCTAGCAATAACATTAACCTAGGGAGATGTGAATAGACTTAAGAGATATCTACATGGTATATTGATAATCATAAGATAGATTTTAATAAAGTACTCTTGACTTCCTACAACAAGACATACATTTCTACGTAGTAGAATATGAACTTCATTAACCAGAGAAAGGAAAACTGGTCAGATAAATGATTGCCACACAGGGGAAACAATTTTAAAGATCAATGTAAAGAAATGATGGCTGGGAGGAACAAAAACACCTCTGTCCATCAGAGCCACATACATTCAAGTCACACATGACAGCAGACAGAATATCATGTGCTGACATGTGCATGCTCTGGAGTCAGGCTGCCTGGGTTGTCTTCACGCTGCAACTAATTACCAGTTGGCTTGGTGTGAGTAAATTATTTAGCTTTTTGGGCTTCTGTTTTCTTGCATATTAAACAAGGATAATAATAACACCTATAGTAGAACTAATGAATTTTTTGGAAAGGAATAATGAAAACAGAGAACCTAGTTACCATAGTCCCTAGTGCATAATAATTTCTTAATAGATAGATGTTTTAAATTCTTTATTTTTACTATCAAAGCCAAAAGTGTGTGTGTGTATGTGTGTGTATGAAAGAGAGAGATTTAGTTAAACATTTGTTTTAAAAGTATAGTGGTCTCATATGCACTTATTGGAAATAATCAAATAACAAAATATATGTATCTTTTATCCAGTTTCCTTTCTCTATCTTGTAATACTATAGTCCAGTATAACAACTAAGATTAGACACCACTAAATACATTCATTTTATTTCTCTCTCTCTCTCTCTCTGTGTGTGTGTGTGTGTGTGTGTGTGTGTGTGTGTGTGTGTGTGTGTGTGTGAGAGAGAGAGAGAGAGAGAGAGAGAGAGAGAGAGAGAGGGGGGGGTGGATTTGTCTAAGTATGATCCTGATCAATATACACAACACTTTCATTACCACAAAGATATAATATTTTAAAATGAATTTTAAGGTCAAGATTTGGGAGCCAACAGTCCAAATACCAGTTTTGCCTTCTTTTACTACTTGATGTATTTTACTATTGATACACAGGAATTTTCTAGACCCACCTTTCCCTCTTCCTGTGAGTATATTTCAAAGGCACAGTAAAGCATCAGAAGAAGCAAAGCCAGCCAGAGTGGGAGAGGCAACGGGTTAGGAGTCAGGGGCAGAGACAGAGTGGGAGAGGCAAAGGGTCAGGAGTCAGGGGCAGAGGCAGAGTGGGAGAGGCAAAGGGTCAGGAGTCAGGGGCAGAGACAGAGTAAGAGAGGCAAAGGGTCAGGAGTCAGGGGCAGAGACAGAGTAGGAGAGGCAAAGGGTCAGGAGTCAGGGGCAGAGACAGGGTGGGAGATGCAATGGGTTAGGAGTCGGACAGAAGAGTGAGAGTAGGAAGAAAGCAAGGAAGAGAAAATAAAGGAGAGTGGGGAGAATGGGGGAGAGCCAACTGCTCCTCTACCCTCAGCCCCAGGGAGGCACTTGGCAGAGAAATGGTTCTAAATTGCCTCTACCTCATCTAACATTTCCACAGGCAATTCTGCGACTTGGCTGCAAGCACAGACTCCCCCAAGAGGTAGAAAACTAGGTCCTCAAACCCTGTTCACTAGAAAAGGCCCAGAGGAGAGAATGCATGAGCAATTCTACTGTTGCAATATTTAAATCCAGGTTTTATTTAAATACGTTTCATGATGATGAAGATAATATGAATTAATAAGATACACTTGGCAAATTTGCAAGAGTACAGAGAAGAAGTAACAGTATTTTATAATGCCACCACCACAGGTAACTTCTTTCAGAGTTCCCAAACACAATAACCTATTTCTTCTTCTATGCAGTTATTTCCATGTGGTTTTTAATCTACAAAGCTTGTACCCTACTACACAGAGAGTGTAGCTTTGATTTCCCCTTATTATTTTACTACACGTCCCTTATATTTTAGTAGGGTAAACTGGGTGTTTGAAGAATATTCCCAAAAACCTTCTAGAGAACTAGGTAGAGTTGCAGTTGCCTGCTAATGGGTCTCAAAATCTAGGATTCCAGACATTTTTTTATAAGACGTGAAGTGTAGAACAATGGAGTTCCCCTCTTTCTGATAGGGCTTCACCTTGCTTGGGGCTGCACTGCCAACCCCAGGATGAGTTGTAAGACAAGTGCATATCCACCATTAACTTGCTAACTCTGTAACCCCATAACATCACAGGCAAAATGAGACTGCAAGGATGGTCATTGTTAACAAGATCACCTTGATTGCTGTAGTTAAAACGTGCTAGGATGCATTGTTTTACGCAGATAAAAGCAAGAGTTTCAGGGAGGACCTCTTTTCACTTTTTTTTTTGTTCACTTTTGTGAGCAAAAATGGCACTGGACACTCAGCCCTGTATACACGCAGGTATCTGGCACACATCTGTGCGTGCCTCTCCTGTCTGCATATCTTCCTTTCTTGTCTTCAATTGCCCCTACCTTCACTTTCAGGCAATCTCTTGAGCTACTCTGATAGCTTTCTACCTTAGTAACCTTCCCAATTCCTTACTCTTATGTCATCACCAGAAAACAATTCTACATCCCCAATGCAACCCTCTTCTGCAGCCATCTATTAAAATCTACGAAGTGCTGGTCATTGGGATGAACTCTTGAGATACAGGAGGGGATGAGGTAGACATAAGCTCTCAGCTAATGAAAACGATACTCTAGTGGTAACATATAATAAATAATAACCACACCCATGCCAACTCCTTCTTCAGACATCTTTGAACATCTCCCACCTCCACATAAAGTCCAAATTGCTTAGCATGGCATCAAGATTCTTCCAAAATAAATGCCTGTAGTAGCCCTTCTGGACCATTACCATTCCTCAGGCTGCTCCATAATACCCCACATCCCAGCATTGGTGCCAGCAATTCCCTTAGTCTGTTCCCTCCTTCCATGTATACCCACTAAAATGCTCATCATTCTTTGAAATCCTACCTAAATATTACTTCTGTTACAGTTTTTCTCTCCTGAAAAACATGAAGATGCATCAAAAAGAATAACCTCCTCTCTGTATCCTTACAACATGTTTATTTAACTTAACAATCATTCTGTTTTGTATTCCACTTATCTGTATATCTCTGCCCTTTCTTATATATACAGTAATTCCTAAGATTCTTGATAATAGAATTTGTGCTTTATGTTTATATCTACCATAGTTCAATGTAGCTGTAGGGTGAATGAATGAATGAATGAATGAATGAGTGAGTGAATGGAAGGATATCTTTACCAGTACTTCTTAGTAGTGAGGTTGGTTGTGGTATTGACAATCTGAGTATTTAGTGCATCTAAGTAATAAAAATAGACTTTGTAAAAGTGTTCAATTGGTTTCAACGATTTTCTTCTTTAAGGATGATGGGTGTCATTTTTCAATTATCACCAATTAATATGCATGGAGAAAGAGTTTATGGATGACTGGCATTGATCCTAGGGGGCTCTGTGAAACATTTTAGGGGTGGGCCTTGCTCTACAATGCTCTGAGTGAAGTAATTTATCTTTACATTCTTGGTGCCAGGATGCAAATCGCTGCATCCTTAGGAGCATGATGGAAGCAGACTGTTCCCAGAAGGCGGGTCCTGAATTTAAAAAGGTCATTTCATGGAAAAGCAGATGAATGGTGTGAATTTTTAGGGAGGGAGTATTCTAGTCCCCAAAGAGAAATCTTTTAAAAAAATAATTAACTACAGGCTATCTTTAAAAATCAGTCCTGACCACTCTCTGGTACCCATAGCACCATGTTAAGATTTGGCCCCAAAGCAGGCCCATTAAAGCTTGGCAAGAGATATCTGTCCACAAACCTGAAATCAACTAAACATAACACCATTGAAGCAGAGCCTTCAAGAGCTGGGGGCAAAGACTGCAGAGAGAGCCAAGAGGGTTGGAAAGAGGAAACCACAAACATATCAGGAACAAAATGCATATTTGGCTATTTCTTCAGCTTGGTAGATGCTATGCCCACAAGAACTCCTCTCTTTTTGTACTCTACACCTGGAGAACTCATACTCATCCTTTTTGTAGTACTTGAATGCCATCGTTCCTGGGAAGGCTTCCTAAGACCCTGAGAAAGTAAGCTACACCCTCTTCTATGTTCATGAAGCACTGCATAAATCCACTCTGGTGACATCTTAGGGTTCCTTGCTCCTTTTTCTGTGGTTATATCACCAAACCTCACAGCAGACAGACTGTCCTGAGTGCCAAGGGTTGTCATGTGCACTCCCGAATCCTCTGACACTGTCCCTTGCTGATGCCTGGTAGATATGAAATAAATGACCAGAATCCATGGTTAATGTCAAGGGAGAAAAACAGCAGTTGTTAGTGAATTTGCAGATTAGTCCTTAATTCTATGTGTATCTTTTTAATGCTAATAATCCAGGAAACTGAACTTCTCCTGTAACATTTTCTGGTTCAGCAGCACTAACTCCAGAGTGGGCTGTCACAGCCTTGTAGGCTGCAAGTCGGTTGCCATGGTAACAAGGTTCTGGATGGAGGCTCTGGCTAAAGAGCCCTTCTCAACTCAAAAGAAGCTGCAGAAATTCTAAGGATATTTTGGTTCCTCCTCCTTCTTTCTTTCTTTCCTCCCCAACCACTCTTCCTTTCCAGCAACTTGAAAGTTGAAATGAGCTAAGTCTCAGAAGCCAGCTCTCTTGGAACTCCATATCACGCCTGCAATGGATTTGCCCATACAGAGCAGCATAGGTTTGTTTCTGGACTGTGTTTAATGCCTCTCTGTTTCTTTCTTCTCCCTTTCTCTTCTTGCCATTTGTTTTGTTTTGTTTTGTTTTGTTTTGTTTTGTTTTGTTCTTGCTGGTATCATTACTCTTTCTTCTCTTTGCTTCATCCTCACCATTGCACAGAACTGTCCCAAGTATATCTGCTGATGGACATACTTCTTATTTTTCTTGACACTGCCAGGAAATGCACTCACAAAAGCACCTGAAGGAAAGGAAGTTTATTCTGGCTCACAGTTTTGTCCATCCTGGCAAGGATACCATGGCAGTAGGGATGTGAGGTAGCTACCCTGTGTCTACATTCAGAAACCAGGAAGAGATGAATTCTGGCACTCACTTGATTTTCTCTTTGTCATCTGGGCCAGGACTGCAGTCCATGGAATGGTCCCATCAACATGAATGATGAGTCTTCCCACCATACTCAATGTAGTGTAAAAAATCCCTAACAGGTATGCTTAGAACTTTGTCTCCTAACTGATTCTTATTCCTTTAAAATCGACAGTCCATATTGACCATCACAGCATCCTCCCTCTCCTTGATCACTGTATGTAGGCAAAGGCATCCACTTAGTCCTACAAAATCAGGGCATGGAACAAGACAGGTTTGGGAAGAAGATGGCAAACACCCCTTATACTTTCACATGAAAGATAGGTGTCCTGTTAGATACTCTCCCAGAGGGTCTGTTTCAGAGCCTGACAGAGAACGCAGGCAAGAGCCCCTTCCTCATTCTCAGCGACGATATTTTGCTGGTGGTTATCGGCTCCACTCTGCACAAGCAGCAGCAGCATCCTAGGACAGGTGGGGAACAGAGCTCTCGTGTATCACACTAGATCATCCCTAAGAGATGTGCTTGTTAAGTGACTGATGTCTCATTCAAACACAAATTGTCCCCATTTTTATAGAAGCCCAAGTTGTGTGTGTTTTCACTTTATAATAGTGTGAAGACAATATGTATTCAACGGGAATGATACTTCAGATTTTGAACTCTCATTTCTCCCTAGGCTGGTGATAGATGATACAATACTCTCCTGTGATGTTGTTACAGCAGCGAACCACAGCTGTCACTCAGCCCGGAGATTACAAGGGAAAACAGGAGATTCTCCCTCCCCATATGAAAAGGGACTATGTATTGTATCGCTAGTCTATACTGTTCCGATAGATGTATTCAATGCGTCTTCAAATTATGATACTTCCAACTTAGGATGGATTTATCAGGACCTAAGTCCATCATAATTCAAGGAGCACCCATATTTAAATGCCAAGCTGCAACAATATTCCTCTGGAAGCGTCCTGCCACTTCCCTGGCAAGCTTTCACATAAAAACACTATAAAATTTTAAAGTGAGGAGCTTCATGGAGAAGCCCCACTGATTGTGGGGACCCCTGCCTACCATATCACCACTAATGGCTTTCTCCTGACCTCAGGCGTCCCAAGAGGGTTCTCTTGATCTCGATTCACACAAAGCTAAACTTCCAGGGCAAAACCTGACAGAAACTCACTTCCACAATCAAACTGAAAAGCCCTTCCTGAGGCTAGTTCCCCAGAGTTATTTAATTCTCCCAGCTTCTGCGTTTCTTTTTCCTTCTCTTAAATAAGCTTATTCTTTTGATGCAATATTCATGACTCCCAGACACAAGGAGAGCCCTCCATTGCAGAAAGACGGCACTTTTCTTCTGTAATGAGTTTGCACCCTTCCTATCTCACTCAAGCAGCCTGTCTCTGTCTTTCTGACTAAGCTGATGTTTACCTCAGCTTTTCTACTAGCTGCTGGAATCTACAGGAAAAAAAAAACCCAGGGGACACATTCAGTCATAAGAAAGAGGGTGCCCACCAAATGACAACACTCGGGCTGCATCTTGTGGAGACATTCCTGAGCACGTGGTCCTTTTTTCTGGCAGGATTCTTCAACAAGGTTTCTCCCACCCACCCACCCCACCCCTTCAGAACTGAGCTCAGCTCCTCCAACTTCACAGTCTCCCCCACCCAACTCCCAATTGTCCCTGAGCCTGTGACTTAGCCTGGGTGCTGATGAGACTTGGAAACGGACCCTTCCCCACAGTGTGGAGTATTTTCGGCTCATGCAAATCAGGATATGAATTAAATGCTCCACCAGTCGGGTCTGGTTTTGTTTAATCTGCTGCTGCGTTAACTGCTGTTTTCTTGTTATAGACATCATGGGAAGCACATGTGCACTCTGTGATGACAATGAAAGAGTTCGAATTTTTAAAAACCTCAGAGGTAGTGCCACCAAAACCCAGCATCCTATAAGGGCAGACAGGCCTTGCTGACTGCTTCCTGGGAATGATGCAGTGTAAAGGGATAAGAAAGCCTTGCTCCTCCTATCAGCTCTGTGA
This sequence comes from Mus musculus, assembly GCF_000001635.26. Taxonomy (NCBI): domain Eukaryota; kingdom Metazoa; phylum Chordata; class Mammalia; order Rodentia; family Muridae; genus Mus; species Mus musculus. The sequence continues at coordinate 158,405,752 of NC_000067.6, read as the reverse complement.
CCTTGAACAAGTGACACACAGATTCCATTTTCTGACTCAAAAGGGAAAATGGATGGACATGCCCAGAGCAACTTTAAGGTACACACACACACACACACACACACACACACACACAGCAAACAAAGACAACAAAAACCTCATTTCATGGGAAAGAAGTGGTACTTAAAACTAGACAGTCCTAGGATTGAGTTTACTTAAACAACAAAAAAACAAACAAAAAGGTTTGGTGGCCCATATTTGGTGGGCCATCCTAGCCCTCAGAAGTAAGATGCAAGAAGATTGTGAGCTCAAGGCTAGCCTTAGCTACCTAGTGAAATTCTATTTTAAAAAAAAGTCAAAACAAACCTTAGAACAAAAGCTGTGTGTTGATGATTGTATGTTGATGAGGAAGCTACAATCCTAAAGCCTGAGGTTTCTCCATTTAAATGAAGGGCAGAGATAACACCTATGTGTCCCCTTTGTAGCTTTTGATGTTTAGTATAAGCATTAGGGGATGTAGCATCCTAGTACACTAAAGGGGTGATCCCTGAAGGTCACTTTCTACCACCTCTCTCTTCTCTTCTTCTGAGCTCCCTTGGGCTCCCACACTGAGTGAGGGACTTGCTGATGACAGACCTCCATGCTGAGAATACATCATGTTCCTCTCCAGCATCTTAGATTTATTTGTAGTGCAGCAGGATAGCAGATTAGCCAGGAACAGAGGTTCCCAGGACCAAGCGCCTGAGCTGAGGAAGCACTGATGGCAACTGAGCAGGCAGCACAAAAAAAAGGCAAAGGAAAGAAAAGCCCTCCTGACTCACTTAGTGTAAACCTGGCAGCTTCATCTCTTGGCTCTGGCAGAATGCATAAACACCGACAGGAGAGTGCTGTGGCTACCTGGAGCACTTTGGGGTTATGGGGTTAAAAGAGAGATCAATGGGAATCCTACTGTTAGTTGCCAAATCCCATTCTCCTCTTGCCAAAGTGGTTTAAAAATGAAACACAACAAGATAAGAATGAAGATAAACCCTGTGCTACCAAGGGACCCAGTAAGTTAACATGGATGGCCAGAGATGGGTACTGATGAGAGACATGAGTCACAAGTGACACAAGCCACATCTCTTCTGTTCTTCAAGAGGTTGAATGTGATGATGGCACCTGCAAAAAAGCCCAGAGAGTAGAACTACCTTTGCTTCTTGTCAACCTGATGAGCTGCACTACCTGGGGACCATGGGGCTCAACAGCGACAATTCAAACGACATATTTGATTGCTGCTGAGATGTGGCAGCAGGGCAGAATCTGAACTTGCAAGGTCGAAGGTGTCTGATGAGAGACATCACGAAGGAGTAAATTCGCCACCTCTCCCATTCTCTTTCTTCTCCCAACCAACATCACTCCCCAGCAACAAAATCAGCTCAGAGCCTGGAACTAATACCCATTCTGGTGGCCCACCTCCTGTCACTGCCCGAGTTTTTACATCAGGCCATTCTACTCTCCTTACCTCACAGTGGACAGCGCTCTGTCCAGACATTACCTAACTCATCAGACTACTGCCTTCCCGAAAGGGAAGTGACGGGAACCATCCACCCTATTTCAAAGAACTGGTGGCAGAAATGTTCAGGATCCAAAAGGTCTCTTCAACTGCTTGCAATAAATTATGGAAAAGACAGAGAGGAAAGAACCCTTGAGATAGTGAGCTAGTGTGCTGCCCCTTCGGCAACCCTCAAACCTTTTCTCTCTAGGGATTACTCTGACTAAAGTACCAGGCCAGGGCATCTCTCCACTCTCCAATGAATGCCTGGCACAACTGCTTCTGCCTCTCTCACTGTCACCACAGGCAGCTGAGCTTAACCAAGGTGTCACATGCTGGTCAGGAGTGAAGAAACACATTCTTTCATGAGGGTTCAGGGAAGGAGCCAAGGATACCAGTGCATGTTGCCTAAAATGCATGCATTGCCAGTGGTCCCATAGAATGCTGCCTCCCCCGCCCCCGTGCATGGCACACTGGCCTTCCATCTATCAGCAGGGAATATGGATGATACTAGCACACAAAGCATTTGAAGGTGTTTATTGAAAAACACTAGAGAGGGAGGGCTGAGAGGATCCCCTGGTCAAGATGGTGCCTGCTCTGAAAGCTGAGGACTGAGTTAGGTCCCCAGTGTTCATGTAAGAGGTCAAGGGGTCAAGGTCAATGGCACAGCCTTGCAATCTCAGTGCTAGGGAGGTAAAGACATAAATAACCCTAGCACAGTGGCTAAGCAGCTAGTCTAGCCTAATTAGTGAGCTCCAGACCAATATAAGAAACCCCACCTCAAAGGAAATGGATGGTGTTTCTGAAGCAAATCTGAAGATTTGTATATGGTCTCCATATGCACACACACAAACACATACACTGACACACACTGTCACACATGCACGTACACATAAAAGAAAGGAAAATATCTCATCTAAGAATAGTAATTAACATGGAACATTATGATGATCCTGGTTTTAATTATTTATTACATGTATTTATTCAACTTGTGGGTATGTATGCTCTGTGCATGTTCAGACCAGAGGCATGTATGCATGTATATAGGTATCTGCATGCCATGGCATACATTTGGAAGTTAGAGGATTGATTACAGCAGTCAGTTCTCTTCTTCTAATCACGTGGTTCCCAGGAAATGAACTCAGGTCATGAATACAGGTCAGGTCAGGCATAGCAGCAAGCACTTTAACCACTGAGCCATCTTACTGGACTCTGTGATTATTTGTTTAAATTGTCTACTTGACACAATCTGTAATCACCGGGGAAAGTATTTTTTGATGAGAGATTGTGTAAATTACAGGCTGGCCTGTGAGCAAGTCTATGGGAGGGTTATCTTGATTGTGTTAACTGAGATGGGAAGACATGCCAACTGTGGGTAGCGCCATTCCCTAGGGCTTTCAAACTGTAGAAGTGTGGAGGGAGTGCTAACTTGTATGTCTTAATTCATTGTTTTCTGCTCTTGACTTGGCACTTCAAGCTCTGATTTCCTCGAAATGATGAGCTATAACCTCTAATTGTTAGTCAAACAAAGCCTTCCTCAACTAGGTTGCTTTTATCAGGGCATTTTATCACTGTAATGGAAAACAAAACTAAGAAATATTTTTCTCTCGCTGATGACAATTAAAGCCTAAGAACTGCCTAGCATCTTTTATAATTTATTTTCTTAAAGAAAAAAAAATGTGACCTTCATCAGAGCCTATGGAGATGACAATGTAGGTATGTTTTATTTCCTCTTTGTACAGAGTGGAGAGGCAACCAAGTCTCCAAAGCACACAAGCTTAACTGAAGGACCCAAAGATGGATAATAAAACATTTTGGCTACCCCAGCCTCCCCATCTAGTCCTAGTGATCCTCAGAGGCACACAGGCATCCTCCTCCTTTGTATTTCGGTTCTTAAGAGAAGACATCCTCTACAGGCTGCAGCTGAGACTTCACCCTGCATCTTCCCCACCCTGGCTTTGTGAACTGATTACATCTTGGCCACGGGCACAGCAAAGAATTGGCAGGTCCAAGCCTTTGGGAGGTCGTAGGATCGAGTGAGCTAACCTCAGGCAGGAAGCAGAATTCAGTGGCTCACCAGCAAAGCGAGGAAAGGAAACAGAATTAAACACCAGAATGCTAAGTCTATTTCCATCTTGCCTAGGAGGGGCAGGTCTGTTGTGTAAAAGGTTTGATTTAAGGACATTTAATCTTGTTCTCCGACAGAGTGGTTTGCGAGGATGCCTTTCAGGGGTACATCTGAATATCGATCAAATGGCTTTAGGAGCTGCTGCCCCACTGAGGCCTTGTCTCTTCCTACCATGGGGATCAAGGTTCTCCTTCTAAGAAACCCTAAGTACAAAATCAGCATTCTATCCATGCTAAAGGAAAACACTGAACTTGAACGATTAGTCTCCTTTGCCCAAACATTGGACATGTTAATATTTTTATTTCACGTCATCCTTACAAGAAGCATTTGGGAAGATAATGAAACTGGGGTTAAGAGAAGTTTAGTCATTTGTATGGGACCAAATGACTCCAATAAATTTCCTTCAGAAACGTACCTGTGTCCCCCTACTACAGAAATGCCTTTCTCAAATTTATCACCAGAGAGAAGAAGACAGAGGCCTTGAAATCGTAGTCGAGCTTCAGTGAGTATGGAGCCTGCCCCTGGTATTACTTTAGCTAGAGACAGTATAACCTTGGGTTTTAGTTCAGGATGAACTTGCCAATGATGATTGTCTGTATCTGATATCAATTGCCTGACGCATTTATATGGTAGCCCAATAGCTACCATTGAAGCCACTGACCAGAGGAACAAAGGATGAAGATAAGGCTGGCAGATCATCTTTTTAAAATCAGGTAGGAGATTAAGTGTTCTTTATTATCAATTAAGAGCTCTTTAGGATTCACTAGCATGTTTAGATAGAGGAGGATGGGAGGGAGCTAACTTAGCACCACTTAAAGGTGCAATAACTTTTATTACTCTCAGTGAAAATTAAGGACTGCTTTCATTATCCAAAAGCAATGAGGAAGCATTTTCCCTTGGAATTACAGAGAACTGTCTGCTATGCCATGTCTGGGTGATGCCAGCTCATGTGTTCTTGTCACATGTAAGCTTATCACTCAGGAAGTGTTCAGCAAGCATCAACTTAGAGCTTGCCGGTACTGGATGCTGAGAGAGTGTGAGCAGGCTGTGAGATCTCACTCCTGTTCCCTGTTCGAAGCAGGGTTTTAAATTGAGTTAGGATGACATCATCTATGTACAAAGTAATTAGCAACCAATTCAAGACAGCACACAGCTGAATATTTATTACAAAAACAATAAATGCCAAATGATTTAAAGCAGCAAAAGGCCACTGAGAATGAAGTGGGTAGGGAAGATTTGACGGGGAAATGGGAATTGGCCTAAGTCTTTCAGAGGATAGATCGGATAAACAGACAAAGAAAAGAATCCAAGTACAGAGATTAATTTAGGCAAAGAACTAGAGTTCAGAACGAGTGTGATGAAACTAATGTATTTTATATTTGTGTTTCAAATGACTAGGCAGAGATCAAGTGGATTGATTGCCCATTTAATTCCTCCCTAGTTTGCAGAGGAGAATTAAATGCTAACAGACTGAATATTGACAGAGGCAGAGTGGTCCTTAATGTGAGCATCATCCCTTCCTAGGATTGTGGGGTGCTTACCTACAAGTGGTGACAATAATTCTGACACATTCACAGCTCCCTTCCTCCCAGAGGGGTTAGGGGGAGTCCCAAGAAGAACTGTGGATAGTAATGATAACACAGAATGCAAACACTCTGTATTGGCTCACATCACACATCCATTCAGAGCAACATTTAGTTACTGGAAATGACACCAAACATTCCTGAAGGACATTATGGTCTTTTGACCTTACTCTTAAAGTGTGTGAGCTAACACCCTAAATACCCTTAGTCTTCTCATGGCAGCTGATTCTGACTCCATAAAATACAATTTGCCTAAATTAGTCTTCAAACGGTTTATCTTTTCTGCCAGTATCACCTCTAAGGGTAATTTTTCATGTGTTTATTACCCGCTGTATTTAGCAGTAAGGACCCTCTTATTTCTCCTAAATTAACTCTCTCCTTCATGCTTAAACATGTGTCCTTTATTTTCCAATACTTCAAGATAGTATAAGCAAGTCTATATCCAATCCTTACATTAAAATTTTCTCCCATATGTTGATTTTTTTTGTACGACAAAGTCTAATATGGCTTAGGCTGGCCTCAAACTCACAATGTAGCTAAACATGACCTTGAACTTCTGATCCACTTGTCTCTACATCACAAGTACTAGAATTAGAGGTGGCAGTTACCACCTTAGTTCCTGGGGAACAAACTTTTGGCTTAGTGTACACTAATCAAGCACTGTGCTACCTGGTCTACCTATATCCCCAGCCTCTATTTGTTGATTCTTATTGGCCTCTGATTTCATGGCTCTATTTCCTACTGATAGAATTGGTAATTGTGTATATGTTTACTTCTCTGCTTGTTTTTAATCATTGTCATTATCATTACCACCACCATCACAATTCTTATAAACCTTATCTGAATCCCTCGGCCTCACACCCATCTCTGAGATGATTTGCTCCAATTCATTTGACCTGAACCAGCATGGCATCTTTGCCTAGGGACATTCACTTCTGTGGGAGCGACAGACTTGCATCCTTGTCAGAAGATTCATTGCTAAGTCTGATACATTTTTATCTCAACCTCTCTTGAAAATTTCAAATCAGATATGACACCGTGCTTTACGGGTTAAGGTGTGTTACATTGAGTGGTCCTGATGGGGAAGATGGTATGAGCCAGAAGAGCAAAGGAGATAGCAAAGGATCAAAGAGACACTGGAAAAAAAGGGAGAAGGGAGAAAGATGAGGAACGTCTTTCTCTTTACTCCAAAGCTCTAAGGATTCTAAAGATGCCTGTGTTATAGAGTCAGTGTGCTTGCTAAGGGACCGGCTCCATCTTCTTGATGCTACCCTGGTGCGCTTGCCACTGTGGTTGCCTATGCTACTGTGATACTTCTGCTCTTCCCTTGTTGATGTAGTTCTCCTCACTTTAAGGTACCTTGCCTTGGAGTTGAAGCAATGACAGTTAATCCTTGCCTCACATTCTGTTTTCTAGGAAACCTGAGCTAAAATAAGCATCAAAATGGGACCAAGATTTGTTAAGTGGAATCTCTGGTTCTGATAAGCCCAGAAAAAAAAAAAACAGTGTCAATGTTACTGATGACTCAAGGTATAAATACATGGAAAAGAGTAAATAGCAGTCTTGAACCAGCATATGTCTCATGCCACATAAACTATTAGATAGTCCAAGGTGTGAGCAAATATCATAAAAGACAAAACAAAAAACAAAAGTAGTGCAGGTAAATTATGCTTATCTGATTGTAACACAGGAAATTTTGTTTTTTAAAGAAAAGTATCCTTCAACTTTCATCTAACTTTATCAGTTATAAAATTTATTTCTATTGGCTCAACATGACTCTATGTGGAAGAGTTTAATGTCGACATCATGGTATGGAGAAGAGTTTAATGTCAATTGCACACTAAAGAAATTTCATTATCATCTCTCTCTCCTATAGAAATATTAAAATGTTAAATTAAGAATATATGAAGTGCTGGTTTCTATAAGACCTCAAGATTAATGATTCTTATTCCAAGAATATCCATTTATTCTCTTCGGCATCTACACCAGTTCATTGGCCATGTCACTGTGTCTTGTCTGACTCACCCTTTGTGTTTGCCTGGTTATGAAGCCCAAGTCTCTAATCACTATTCAATTCTTCCTCTTACCATATGGTTTTATGAACATTTGCATTCAAATGCCCTTTCTTTGTGCAAATTCGTCACCTCTCTCTTGTAGCAGAAAAGTGATCTGAGGGTCCAGAGCCATTCTGAAGCCCGGCTGTGCACTTGCACACGCAATCAATGAACCCCCGGCTGTGCACTTGCACACGCAATCAAATAGAGTTTCTCAAGCCTGGGTGTCTGATATATTTGGCCTATGGTTTTAAAATTCTACTTCAAGTTTTTTTTTTTTTTTTTCAAAAGTGCTGGATGGATGGCATCCCATTTTGATGATTTATTTAAACAGTTTGTCAGGTCAACAGCATCCTGTACGCATATGATTCAAAACATAAATGTTAGCTGTAGATGTAATTTTTCATGTCAACTTATGCACCAAGGGAAAATGACCTTTATGCTGGAGAGATGTGATTTCTCTACAAACAGTAGCTTGTAATGCCCTACAATAGCAGTAGTCACATTCTAATAAAATAAAATAATAATAATTCAAATGTAGTTTTCAATATAACAGCAGATTTTTTTCAGGCTATTCGTTTGTTTTTCTTAATTATAACCCTGTGGGAAATATATGTTTTTACTTGTATAATTTTAGTATTTTGTTATTAGATGAATTTTTAGCAAATAACATTTCTAAGGAGGATTCATAACTTGGAAGAACTGGATAAAAATGAAAACAAAAGAGTCTCCATTTCTCTATTTTTCATAAGCCTCTTTGGAGATTATGCCTTAGCTCCATAGGCTATACTCTCCCTAGATTTTCTCATTATGCCCTGACACATGTTATGCCTTGTAGTTGTAGGGTTTTCATGGCTAAGTTCAATGACTGCAAACCACATTTAATGTTAGTTTAAATGACTCAAAATTCTAGGAGTTAAAACATCATTAGCAAGTCGGGGTTGTTGCCTTGAAAGTCACTCCAACTTGTATGAACTCATAGCTTATACATGTTATATATTATCCACATCTTACTGTTTTTAAAGCTGAATGAGTTACTAAAGCAAGTACCTGGTCTTAAAAGCATTCTTTGTCCTTTCTCTGGAGACCTAATGCCCACCTCTGCTTTTTAAACTGGCGCATGACTGTTTGTGAATGCATGTACCAAACATGAGGTTCCATAAATGACTCCCAAGTTCCATTCTAGAAGGAACATCTGTGAGGCAGTGGCACTTCACTTCCCACCCTTTCTCGCTTTCCTGTGATTTCAACAGTTTGTGATTTCTGGAATCTGAAAGGTTTTGAAAGCTAGTCCCCTGTGGGGGCACCTAAGGAAGAGTTGTTTTGCTCTATGGGATGAATGAAAGCTTTGTAGCACTAGCAGCTGAGCCAGAGATGGCTGTGATGAGCACTGACCTCCAAGTAGAGCAACCATGTTATTCTGGTTACATTGTGAGAACAACACTTGAACTGGGGATACAGAAAATAATCAAAAGGAAAGTGTGAAGAATCTAAGAGGAATGAGGGATAGGCCTCTGATTGTCAAAGTTGTCAGAGGTGTTAGAGGGCTCTAAGAAGGATGATATCATCTTCAGATAACTCAGAGATCATGTCAAATTTCACAAATAGTGAAAATAATATTTTTGTTGTTGTTGTTGAGACAGAGTCTCATGTGTCCCAGGCTGCCTCTCATGTATCACCATGACAGATTTATACAGTTCTAGGGACCAAACCTCTAGGATATCATATACACTAGGAATGCATTCTATCAATTGAGAGTCATTCCCAAACCATAACATGGCCACAAACCTAGATAGCTTTAGAAAACGTTGAAATTCCCAGCAAACATGTGTAAGGGTAAAGAATATATGTTCCAGACATGTATAAGCTTTGAGTTCATACAAGGTGGAATGACTTTCAAGCAGGAACTCAGATCTAGGACACTGTCTGTCTGGCATGAAAAGAAGAGATAAAGAATGTTGCTAAGTCAACCTAACAGTCAGTTGAAGGATTTTGGATGTGAAACATAGAGAAGTAGGACATGGGAATGGGTTTTGCACGATGAGAGGATGCCATCAAATAGGAAAATAATTGTTGGAAGAGATGAATGGGTTGCCAGGTCTAGAAGCAGTCTAAACTAAATCTTCTACAGAGAAAAGATAATCAGAAAGAAAGACATGGGAAAATGGAACAAACATCGAGAGAGACAGAGAGATAGTGTGAGAGAGACACACAGAGAGGGGGGGAGGGAGGGGGAGAGAGAGAGAGAGAGAGAGAGAGAGAGAGAGAGAGAAGAGAGGAGAGGGAGTGAGAAGAGAGAGGAGAGAGAGAGGAGAGAAATAGGAGAGAGTGAAAAGAGAGAGGAGAGAGAGGAAAGAGGAAAGAGAGAGAGAGGGAGAGAAGAGAGAGCATTCTTCAACCACAATGATGTTAGCCATTTTACATCCTCTCTTTGTGCACTCATCTTTGAATGGTAGCAAGATCCTTGTGGTCCTGTGGTCTCAGTACTAAAGTTCACAGAAGAGGCAACAGGCTTGCAAAGGTGAATGGCTTTGTCTCAAGGCCACAGAATGTGTGAGTAGAATCTCATTCACGGTGAAGCTTTACTTTCACATCTTTTTCTGTGGCTCCTCCCATTAGAACTTATTTTTCAATGGAGCAACCTTGCCTCAGTAAAATGAGGTGAAAGTGGACCTTGCCCTTATAGTCCTGTGTAATCTTTGTCTCCAGAGTAATTGGAGACATACCCTCACTCCAGTCATAGGAGACTTTAAAACAACAACAACAAAGTCCGTGTCCCCAGAATGTTCACTGTATGCCATGTACTCATTCTGACTTAAACTGTCCCTATAGTTCCTTCTTTGCAGTGAGGCTGGGCCAGAAGATTTAGTGTCAGTTTCCCACTCTGAAACATCACATTGCAGGCCCCAGTATGCTGCCCTGTCATTTGCACTGCGGTGTCTGAGCTGGAAGCAGGGTTTATGTACCTGACAGAGTTAGCCAAGGTAAGGACCACACCCTTCACGACAAGGCTCTGAAACCCTGAGATGCGGCTCATTAGGGACCCTAGCTTGTTCAGGCCCATCACCTGCTGCCAAGGGTAATTAAATCAGGGATTAGTGTCACCTAGAGAGTTTGGTGTGAGCTTGGTCCATGTTAAAGTGCTTGACATTGAGTGTCGAAGGCAGACAAGGTTACTATTAGCTCTTGGCACAGGGTATTCTCGATGAGGTTTACAGTCACTGGCTGCTGGGTCCCTGGAGTAGGAGAAAGCTTGACTTTTCTGTTTCCTAAAGCTTTTTTCCTATATTCTGAGACCCAGCTTGCACTTATTGGATTTTTTTTAATTAAAGTGCATGACATACTTCACTTTTCAGACACTATTAAAAATACCTTCCCTCGAGTCATCAGAAACTCTTCTTGTCTACCTTCCCAAGTAGATGGAGCTGTGTAAGTGGTCCTTGCCACTGTTCGTAATCCCTGTCTGCCATTGGTAGAGCAAAATGTGTTCATCCAATTCCCTGTAAATATAAATTAATACTACCTTTCTGGAAAGCCATTTGGCCGTATGTTCCAAGGACTTAAATAATGATCATAACTTTTGAAAACTGAGTATGTAAGTGTACTTCTGGGAATGGAATATATCCTAAGGAAACAATCAGAGATTATTTTATTTTAAAGGTTGCAGCATCAAAGATGTTCACAACAGTATTGTGTACAGTTGCAAAGACATGAAAATGTCAGTATTCCATAGCATATTACATTCACAAGTTAGAGAAATATTGTTCATTGTATTGGCTAGGCATAGGAAGGAAGATTTGTTTCCACATGTGCTGGGATACTCTGTTTCTTCCTACTTCTATGAAGCCCTGAGAAGTCAGCAGGGAGCTCTGCATACACACGCCCCACTTTCCCAGAGTTTCCCAGAAGAATAATATTTTTAGGTCCTGATAACATGGGGATTTATCCACAGTAGTATTTTAAGTGAGAAAAATATTTTAATTTTCATAGACTATAATATTTCAAGTAGTTAGAATCAATAGTTAAAAAGGAAACATACTATATTTTAGTCTATGCAAATACAGTGACTATACATTCTTTATGGTTTTAGGAGGTAGGAAGTATTGTATTTCTAAAATCATGCAAATCAAAGCAAAATCCAATCTAATCAACTCTGTCACCATAAATAGAAAATGTGATTCTTCTCTCGGCTAAAAAGACTCAGGCTGAGGAGATGGCTCAGCTGGAAAGTGATTGTCTCACAAGCATGAGCACTTGAGTTCAGATCGCCATCAGACACATAAAAACCAAGCGTACAATGCTTAAAATGCTAACGCTAGGAGAACAAAGACAATAGGATTCCTAGAGCTCATGGAATAGCTTGTATTGCTGAATTGATGAGTTCCAGATTCAATGAGAAGGTGTGTGTATGTGTGTGTGCGTGTGCATGCATGTGTGTGTGTGTGTGTATGTTTGTGTATGCATGGATTGATATATATGCATAGATTGATATATATATATACATACATATACATATGTGTGTGTATATATATATATATATATATATATATATATATATATATGAATGATGGAGAATGATAAAGACATTTGAAATTGATCTCTGCCCTCCCCATAAATATACATATACATGTACATACATGCATAACACCACACATGAGTATATACACTTGCATACATTACACACACATGCATACACACATACACAGAGAAAGTCCTGTCTTCCATTTTCAAGTTCTTAACTAGTATCTTCTAATCTGTTTGCACTCAATAACTATCAAGTAGAGATGGCTATGAAGCGAAGTCACCAGATAGGAGTGGTGGCAGGTGGCTATCCAGTGGCTTCACTGATATGTCTCTAATTGTTTGACCCCTACACATTTGATGCTGACCTCACTATCTCCTAAGATTGCACTTCCGGAGAGAAAGTATTAGTAGATTAGTATCAGTCTCTCATTTGGGCACTGAGATCACAGTTTCAGCATATCGCCCCAATGGTAATCTGGAAACACTATTCCTGAATCCACCAATGACTGAGTGACTGCTTGGTCCTAGCTGGCAATGTCTCTAAAGACTGTGACAGAAACGCAATGCCTATAATCCTCTGTAAGCCACCTAGTCTATGCAAGCACCTATAATCCTCTGCAAGACCACCTGCCTTGGTCTATGCTCTACAACTTGCTTAGCAGAGTGCCTGTGTTTAGCAGGTGTGAAGCTAACAAAGCTGTTCACCGAAGACCTGGAATCACACATTTGCTCATGCAAATCCCAAGCAGAATCATGGGTGTTAATGGATATTCATATCCAGAGTGAGAAAAGAGTAGAAAAAAAGAGGAGGAGGATATTCCTGTGCTGGCACTCTCTCTTTCTGGGGGGCTTCACTTAGGTAATCGTTTTGGAAAGGCACTTTCAGCTAGCCTTTTAAAGACAACATTTGGAGTGGTGCTAACACCCCAGAGTCATGTTCAGATGCTAGAACTTATATTAGTGGATCTTGTCCAACTAAAGTTTCTACAAAGATATCAGTTAGTGGTAACCTAAGAATAAGAAGAATAAGAAGGGATATTAAGTAATGATTGTATGGATGTTCTTTCGAAATTCTCAGTGGTCAAAAGCAAAATTGAGCTCAGAGAAAATGGGTAACACTCACTCATGATGGAACTCAAAGAAAGTTCTGTCTGGACACTGATTGTTTTAGTTAGGGTTTTACTGATGTAAAAATGCACCATGATCTAAGCAACTCTTAGAAAGGCACACATTTAATTGGGGCTGGATTACAGTTTCAGAGGTTCAGTCCATTATCACCATGACAGTGTCCAGGAAGACATGATGCTAGAGAAGGAGCTGTGAGTTCTGCATCTTGATCTGACAGCAACCAAGAGAAACTGACTATTGCACACTGGGCGGAGTTTCAAAGCCACCCCCACAGTGATGCACTTCCTCCAACAAAGCCATAACTATTGCAACAAAGCCACACCTCCTGGTAGTGCCACTTCCCATGGCCCAGGCATATTCACACCATCACACTGCCCAAGCTTATCTTTTCCCACAGCATTATATCACTTCAAAAAATGTAAGGGCTTATTTTTTTGATTATTTCTTTTTTAAATTTTTTTAATTGGGTATTTTCCTCATTTACATTTCCAATGGTATCCCAAAAGTCCCCCATACCCTCCCCCACACTCCCCTACAACACCCATTCCCACTTCTTGGCCCTGGCGTTCCCCTGTATTGAGGCATATAAAGTTTGCATAACCAATGGGCCTCTCTTTCCACTGATGGCCAGCTAGGCCATCTTCTGATACATATGCAGCTAGAGACACGAGCTCCAGGGGGTACAGGTTAGTTCATATTGTTGTTCCACCTATAGGGTTGCAGACCCCTTCAGCTCCTTGGGTACTTTCTCTAGGTCCTCCATTGGGGGCCCTGTGATCCATCCAATAGCTGACTGTAAGCATCCACTTCTGTGTTTGCTAGGCCCCGGCATAGTCTCACAAGAGACAGCTATATCAGGGTCCTTTCAGCAAAATCTTGCTAGTGTATGCAATGGTGTCTGCGTTTGGTGGCTGATTATGGGATGGATCCCCGGATATGGTAGTCTTTAGATGGTCCATCCTTTTGTCTCAGCTCCAAACTTTTTTTTTTTATTTTTAAAAGGTTCAAATTATTTTCTTTTACATGAAAAACCCCTGTGCCAGGTAGGCTTGAATGGCATTCTTATATCTCACTTTCATCTCTACATCTAGTGATGGAATAAAGTGTCCATAGCATATTGACAGGGCAGGAACGAGGCTATATCTTTTCATTAATAATGCTTGCACGTTTAATACCACAGGATCAAAGACTAGAGCTATTATGTTCCCTACCACCCAGCTAATAAAATGATTTTCCACTTAAACATCTACCAGTAATTTACAGTAATTTACATTTCTACTTACGGACAAATAGTTTAGAAAGGGTGGGAATAGCTGATTTCATATGTTTTTCTCATAAAAGTCTGGCTCAATTTTTTTTTGAAGTAGAAAAACGTGAAATTCATGGACACATCTTAATTGCTGCAGACTGTACTTAAGAAAGCTCTCTGACAAGAAGGAGCAGGTGGCATTTGCCTTGACTCTTAGATGCATTCATACTTTCTGATTTATTTCACTAACACTTACATCAGACGTCAAGGAGATAAAACCTCTGTACCTAGGTCCATGGCTTGTGTATATTAGTCGCCCAAGGAGTGTGTGCTTCATAGAAGTATTTATTTTACAGAACAGTGGCAAGAAAGAGGGCACAGATCTCTGGATCCCCAAGTTGCAATCTGTTGTGCTAACACCTGCAGAATTCATCATGCCTTGTATGCAGCTGGCCTCTGTGCTTCCAAGGAGCCTGAGATGCACAGATTAGTAATGGATTGCAAACGTTAAGAATGTCATTTCATCAACACTAAGTGGGTTACATTTTCATTCCACTGAGTGCCTTCTTGCTTCTGAAACAAGCCCACAAAGAAGCAGCACCTAGCTGACCTCCGCACCACTCATTATCCACTCCTGCTCCATCTCAGGGGCCTAATCAGCTCTCCCAGCCCTGATCCTGATCGTGTTAGAGCATACTGGTCTCCCACCCTGGAGCTCTGCCTAATATACTACTGGAATCAACCTAACCTCAGTGGTGGAGAATCACAAGGGGTCTGATTCTTTGTACTTGATTTGAGCCAACGGCACCCCTACCTCACCTGCACTACACACACACACACACACACACACACACACACACACACACACACACCACACACACACACACACACACACACACACACACACACACAGAAGTGACTCCGCCAGACACTAAACTGTCTTTTCTCTCTTACCACTTTCCAAAGGACAATGAGAGGGGCTATCCAATTTAATGCTTTAAAGGGACATGAAGGAAATTTATTGTCTCAGGACTGCACAAATCTTCAAAGAAAACTCCAGTGAAAAACAATGAGTTTTTATGGCTTAAAATATTGATTTTCCCACACACCTCTATGTTTTAAAAATAACCTTGCTGAATGTTGCTAAGTAATGCAAAAACTGGTAAGAATGCAATAATATCCACCCTATAGGAAGTTAGCTTTAACAATAACCTGATGAGAAATAAGAGGCCGGAGATGCAGGTGAATTATGAACAGATGAATTATGAACATAATGAAGGCACACCTCCCCCTTTCTCCTTCCACCCCTTCCTTCCAGTCTTCAAATGCAATATTAAAGAAGTGACATTCGTGGGAGTCTAAGAACTTTTGCTTTTACAAAGGGTCAGGGGAGGCAGGTAGACGTGTTTACTCCCATAGGACACTACTTCTTCTTTGTTGCCTGGTTTCTTAGCACCGAGGAGTTCTGTGCATCCTGTTCTATCAAGAGTGGCCCTAAGGAGGATAGAGGGTATTGGGATTCATTTGTGACCCATTCAAAGGGGTCCATTCATCAAACAATGATGGCCCCTGGTTATCTTACCAGGACCCTATTTCCAGTTTCCAGCAGCCTTTGGTCCACCCAGCCCTGTCTTAGGCACTACTCAAGTTCATTCCTTAAAGGTATCACATAGCAGTGAGCCATGTTGTACACTAGCTATTACTACTCAAATGACAGGAGCTCTGAGGAAGGGGCCTGCCCCAGAAACAATATATACAAGTACTAGAGTCCATTTACTTTAAAAAGAAGAAAGACAGGGGCCAGCTACACTGGTGTGAATTCCCCAAAGTCATAGAGCAACATAGAGATGTACCGAGGAGGGGGAGAGGTGTCTAGAGAATAAACCAAGCCTAGCTGTCCACTCACCATGATCTACCTGTGACTGCAGCTGAGTCTCCTTTTACCTTTTATGAAATATGGGTTTAGTCTAAATGACCTTAAAAATGTTTTCTATCTTAAACATTTAGAAAACATTGTCATTCAAGATGTGCCCATGACCCAAAGGCATAGATACCACCTACAATTTGTCAGAAATGTTATATGTCGATTCCCCCCCACCCATAAGTATCTAAAAAGACTCCACTTCCTTCCACAGTATCTCCAGGTGACTCATAGAACATTAAAGTTTTGCAAGAATTGTTCAAGAATATTTCATCCAAGGTTTATAGTGAATTTACAGCTCTAGCTTGAGAATTATAAAAGAAACCAAAATGAATGTGAGACTTGGTAACTTCTGAAGAAAGCATCACCATTGCCACTAACAAAATATGACGGCTGAAGTTTTTCACCAAATTCGGTTCTGTCTTCTTTCAAGACCTGCTCAGTCTTGTCTCCAGGCAAGACCTCAAGAGTCATTGCTAGAGTGTTTGTGGCTTTTCTTTTGTGGAACAACCTATTTTTAAATGTCGTTCAACTGGATAGCTTCCAGGTCCTAAGTTTTTATGATATTTGACTAAATATCCCCATAGAACGATCTCTGTATCAAAGTATTGTATCAATTAATATGACTGTAGATTTGGTCAGACCTCTTTCTTCAGTTTCTTGGCTTTGCCTATATGAGATGTCAATACAACTGAATTCTGCTCTGGACCATGATTTCTGTCTTCACTACCCTTTTCCAAACAACAATAAACAATATCTTTCTTTGCTTAGCAGGCAATACAATGCTCCATCCTATGAGCAATGATAAGAGCATTTAGGTTTCTACTTGAAGGTATGAAAAATGTTTGGTTGTTGGTATGAAAATGTTGGTATGAAAAACATTGGTTGCTGAGAACCGCTGATTGGAGTCTAAACATCCTTTGCCTGTAGAATGTGTAGTAAAAAAAAAAATCATCCTTGTCCACTATCCCTTCCCTGCTCCCTGCTCACTGGGTGGGTGAAGAAACACCATCATAGAAGCAAGGGAGAGGGGAAGGGATAGGGGATTTCGGGGGGGGGGACCTGGAAAGGGGATGACATTTGAAATATAAGTAAAGAAAATATTCAATAATTTAAAAAAATGTATTGGTTTTGTCAACTTGGAAAGTATGGGCTGAATTTCTACCGTTCCTGGAAATTGTTGACCTGAGTTCTTGTTCTGGAGCTTGAATGATTTGGTGCCATAATACAAGCACTGAACAAGTCCATGGATTGGTGAGATGAACAAAGAGGTAATGACAGTCTGTGCAGTCAAGGGACTGGTGAAGAAACGAGGAAGACTCAAGGCAGAACTGGCAGAACCATGATCACAGAGGAGAAACCAAGAGCAAAGAGCATAGGTCCTTCTCACAGGCTTCTTCTCAGCCATAGACACTGTAAACTGAAAGGGAAGTGATCTGTGAGACAAGAGAGAAAAAACATCCAACGAGAGCCCATACTCCTATGGTTATTACAGAATGAAAATGGTACTTTGAAGGGCTAATTCCTAGAGGCAAGTCTGCAAGCACAGATCTATAAACAGCCAGCATGAGAAGTCACAGTCACCCTGAGTCCGAGCTGGAACACAAATCATCAAGGGCAATGAAGACTAAGGTTTACCTTTAGATAGCTAACACCCAGAGCTGTGGGTAGAATAACACATTTAGGACCAATGACTTCTCTGCAGCCGAACTGAACCTGGGTCTCCTGCATCTTACTATAATGCTCTCTCCCAAACGCCTTTCTGTCTTCTGTGATTTATGGTGATTGTATAGGATAGAAAGCCTACAAATGAAATGTTAACAAAAATAGCATCTAGTCTATTGGAAAACATAAAGCATGTATCTGTGGGTCTTAGAATAGAAAGTGATGAGGATAAAGTTTAGGCTGAGGTTAAGAAACCAGCACCCAAGGGAGGAAGAAGGTGCCTTCTAGTACCAATGACAAGAATAGAGTCTTCCAAAGGCTGCAAGGGGCTACTGATGACATAGGAGTCATTTCACCTCTCAGCAATCAAAAACCAGCTTTAGAAACAAAGCCCAGCTCAGATGGAGGATTCCCAGGGGAGGAAGAAATCCAGCCATTAAGAAGAGAGCACTGCTCCTTCTGTGCTAATATACCTTCTCACCTTAAAAAGGCTAAATAAATCTGGCTTCCATTCAAGGTCAGCTTTGGAGCAGGCAGGTTGGAACTGTAGAATTTCTCTGGCCAATCAAACCTCTCTGCCTCCTATGCTGATATCACTTATCACAGGATAAATCTTATTTTACCACAGAAATAAAAGGCTTAAAATATAACTGCGGGTGGGTACCACACAGGCTAAACCTTATTCCCATTCAACCACAGCCTGCGAGGAAGACATTAATGAGATGAGATCTTCCAGTTTTTGCATTGAGGGTTTAGGAGAAGCCATTGAAGAATCTCTGGTTGCTGAGGCAAGTCGATGAAAAGACAGGTCCACAGAGAGAAGAGGCTCCAAGCCCCTGATATATTTAGAACAGTTGGTCATTTTTGCTGAGCCAACATGGCTCCACCTTCAACTGGACTGGGACAAATAGCTGTGTCCTGAGGTGGTTTTTGTCATGCTAATGCACTCGGACAGCTCTGATTCACAAGATTTAGAGGGGGTTTTTGTGAGTTTGTTTGCATTAAGCTGGACTTCCTTAGAAAGCCTTCATTAATCAGGATATCACTGAACTGCAAAGGAAAGAGCACTTGGGCACTACCTGTGAGGAGACAGAGGAGAGGGGGCAGCCTGGGTGGAGGCCAAGAGAGGAAGAAGGGACATCGTCCTTTGCCAAGCTCTGTGACAGCTTCCTGCAACGACAACAATTTCCTGCAGTCTTATGGACAAAGTGCTATCTCTCCTCCGCAGAAGAAGCAACTCAAGTTAGAGCAGTTTGCATGGAAGTTGGTTGGCTTTGACTGCTTAAAATAAGTGCCGGATCCTCTGACACCAAAGCCCTTGTTCTTTCCACCCAGCTATGCAGAAAGGCAAGGAAGGAACGGACCACTGAAAAACCATTTCTGGTACAAGTTAACAGGACAGAGCTCAGGGTGATGTGAATCTCATTCATTTAGTCTCTGACTATACCTTAAGTGGGATGAGCATACTATTGTTCTAGGCACTGACAGGAGCAAGTTCTCTTAGAAAAGATACTACATAAGAAACAGTATCTACTATACAGGAACATGCTGTTTGGATCAAAATGAATACCAAAGTTTTATAAACTATGCAAATTTAATAAGAGGAACTGTGGGATTTCAGGATAGCAAAAACCTAGATAAGATAGGGAAGTTATGGTGGAAGGGACTTTCTGAGAGAGAAGGACTCTCCGTGTCCTTCATAGCATTCGGAAGGAGTGACGTGGTGAGACACAAGCCAGGACTGGAGCAGACAGGACCTTAGCAGAAGCTTCGGCTCCAATCACAGAGGTCTTGGGTGCCAGAGTCCGAGAGAGCAGAGATCTGTGGCAGTGACCAAGAGCACTGGAACCCAGGAAGTCTCTTAGGATCAAGTGCAAAGTTCTGCTGGGCTTCAGAATTTAGCTAATACAATTGCTATCCTAATTTTATAAGTGGGAGATTACAGTGGATTTCCAGTGGCAAGTCCACTACTTTCTATATTAGTGTTCCTGAGCATCAAGATCAGTCTTTTTACTACCAAATGAGTGAAAATATCCCCAAACACCACCACTTCAACCTCAAAATGTGTTCAATCGACTCCAACCAATATTAAATTATGGACATATCACACCTGAGTCAGAGAATCAAATATATAGATATAGGGAGGGGGAGAGAGAGAGAGAGAGAGAGAGAGAGAGAGAGAGAGAGAGAGAGGATAGGGATAGGGATAGGGATAGGGATAGGGATAGGGATAGGGATAGGGATAGGGATAGGGATAGGGATAGGGATAGGGATAGGAATGGATGAATAAATGAATGAGTGATTGAATGAATTAATGGAGTCTATGATCATAGTATTGCTACATTAAACATACGTTTAAAAAGAACAATGTTACAGTGACTAAAACTGGCTCTTCTTGAAGCCGCTATGGTTTCTCAGATATTAAAATCTTGCTGCATTCCATTTATGGGTATATGCAGGACCTTGTGGTCTTACACCATGTGGCCAGAATCATTTGCTCCTAATTTATCTCTGGCTTTTCCAACACACTTTAGACATCATGTAATGTTTTATAAATACATAAGCAGATGAAATAATCAAAGTAGACCATGACCTGATTCACCACTTTTTGGAAGATAAAGCTAATCTATCAGCTAGCATATGTCAGATCACAGATAAAGACAATTTGGGCAAAATCCTGGGCACACTCTGTTATCCTCACGGTCAAGTACTTATGGTTCAGCCACTTGGATCATTTAGGCATGCTACTGGGTGTTACTTAACTGCAAGTTTCAGTCTATTCCTCATGAGTTGTCTCATCTAAGCCAAAATGGGTTTTCTGTTAAGATGGCAAAAGAGAGAAAGATGGAGCATTACATCTGGGTACATGGACAGGGGAGATAAGGACTAATAAGCCAAAGGCCTGTGGGATCTCACAGTGTTCTCTGGACATCAGAGGCTTGGGGTCAGTCACACAGAAGTTTCCATTGAGCTTTGTTTACTACTTAGCTGCATGTTCTTACCATATAAGCTTTAATTTACACAGTAATAAAAAACACTTACTTCCTAATATTGTGGTAGTGATTGTGTAAGTAATAGAGATGACCCTGTCCACACAGCCAGGAGCACTGAGCCTGCATAGAACCTTCCTTACTCTGGCTTTGTGTTTCGATGCATGAGAAGTCTCAAGCATCACCAAAGACCTCTCCAGTTTGGAACTCATTGTGGGAAGAAGACAAACATGTCTGCCTGATGGCTATGATAGAAAGATGGATTAATCAAGGCTGGGCCCCTCTGGCTCTTCTCTATATTCTTGGCCTCTGCACTCCGATTAGATATGCCTCTGTGTTCTGCCTCGACAGTTTGTAGAGGGTTAGTCCAAGCTCTGTTTCCAAGGAAACCTGACACTTAGAGAGGTAAATTTTATTTTGACACAATGTTCAGCAAGCCTTTGACCATATCCAAGCCTTTTATCTTAGCACAGCCTCATCAGATGAGTGTGGTGTGTTCATTTTGACCTGCTGGCTCATGTCACTGCCTTTTCATTGGTTCTAAAGTTGGGTAGAAGAGAAAAGTGACACTCATTAGATATATTTGATCTCAACAATAAATATTTTTGTAAATGGCCCCTTGACACAAAAACCAAGACCTAGGTATGTGCTACACTTTTCACATGACTGTATAAAATTGTCAACAGTGTAGTTAGGTGTCAGATTAAAAGTCCTCATGAAATGTAGTACTTACTACCTATACATCCTACCTTCTCTTTCAATATGAATAAATTCTCCTCATATACATAGTGGCCATCGATCCTACCAGAATATTAAAAATAAAAATAATATTAACATTATACCATGAATCCCATCTGTAATGGCTCTGTAGACATCCTCTAAGATGGCGCCTTTGGTCATGTTTATTCTGTGCTTAGTGTTATTTGAGGCAATAAAAATAATATTTGCAAATTGCCAGCAAATTTTCAAATTCTACACGAGATGGTCTGCATGTAGCTTCATAATCAAATTGCTATCATATTTTTGCTATTACGTATTTTAAAAATATGCCTGTAGTATTAGCAGTTGCTACATAATATGCAAATCCAACAAATAGAAGAAGAGTAAAAAATAAACAAGTCAAAGTTAGTATAGAAAACCAAGTTAACTATAGTTTATATGTCTGCTGTTTATAAAATTGCATTTAGTTGTTCATCAGCATCTGTGGAGTTTGGTACGGCAACCCACAGCAGTGATAACCTTAAGTTGCTCAAGTTCCTTTAGAAAGTGGCAATACATTTGTGAATAACCTGCCTATTCACTCCTATAAACTTCAAATTATTCTTGATTACTTATAATGCCTGGAACAAGACAAGCAATATTGAAATACCTATTATATCATATTGTTCAAGGACTAGGATGAAGAAAAATATCTAGACATGTTTTGTATAGGCATGTTTATGTGTGTGTGCTTAATATGCTTTCAATCTGGGATTGACTAAAGCCCAGATGTGAAGGCTACAGACACAGAGAACAAATTTCACTTTATCCTGCTACCCTGGGGCGCCTGAAGACTTAAGCAAAGTAATTCAGAACACCAGATGATGCTGCTCAGTCTAGACATCCAGGCACTAGAAGCAAGAAACATGAGAAGACTGGCAGATTGCAGCTACTCTTTAAAGGTTCCCTCCTACATCACTGCCACGCTTCACGATTGAGATTCTATACAAAAATTCAAATGAAAAATCCCAGAGGATCTGAAAATTAGGTGGACTGAGTATACTTCATTAACCAAGGCTGGTTAAGAAACAAAAAAAAAATAATAAAAAATAAAATAACTATTTAAAAAATGCTGTGAGGGATGGTTCATGCCTGTAATCCCAGCACTTGGGAGGCTGTGAGGCAGGAGGATTGCCATTAGTTTGTGTTGCACAGTGAACTTGTCAAGGAGTTAGGAGAAGGTGGGCAGTGGTGGTGCACGCCTTTAATCCCAGCACTTGGGAGGCAGAGGCAGACAGATTTCTGAGTTCGAGGCCAGCCTGGTCTACAGAGTAAATTCCAGGATAGCCAGGGCTACACAGAGAGACCCTGTCTCAAAAAACCAAAAACCAAAACCAAAAACCAAAAAACCCAAACCAAAAAAAAAAAAAAAAAAAAAAAGGAGAGAGGAGAAAAAAATAACAATCTCCGTAGCAGACCCCCACAATACCGAAATCATTTCTTGCTCTATCTACAAGTCATTATTTAAGCTAGGAAGTTTCTGGCTTCTCTAGAGACAATCAGACTGGGGAGACCATGACTGAAGCCCTTTGTCTCACCAAGCTCACATTCACTAACAGGGAAGACACACGCAGTGAATCAAGGTTTCTGAGGCCTGAGAACTTCACATGGCTGAGCTCCAAATTATTTCAAGTGATTTAGACTCCCAAGGGAACAGACAACACTGAACTTCAGAAGACAGATGTCAGCAAATTCCCTTCCAACTTCCACAGGAGTCCTCCCAACCTTCTGCATACCCCTGTGGGTACCAAAGGCGCTTGCATAGTTATCCTGCTCCAGTGTTCTTAGCAATCATCTCCGCACAGAACTCTGAGGGCGTAAAACTGCCATGCAGTGGCGTGATTTACATGGTGACCTGGAGACTAAAGCAGTTTTTGCATTTATATTGGGGAAAATCCATTAACCAGATAATTTACATTTCCCTGTCGAATCTCCCTCTAGTATGAACATTTCCAAGTTGTTGTCAATGTCCAGTCTTTGGGAGAACATTAACTTCCATCATCAGCACCATAATCATCAATCTACATTGTAATGTGAGAATTACGAGGAACTCCGATTTGCTATGGCCGTGTGCAGGGACATTATTCTAGGCTTGACCACCATCTGCCTATAGGATGGAGAATGCAAATCACTTAGGAGTGGTACCCTGAAGGAAAAGGCCTGTTCTGGGGAGTCATCACCCTGGAACCATCCATCACAGGAGACACTTCCAAGGTAGAAAGGGGCTAGGAAGTAAATTCTCCAAATATCTAAAGCGTGCATTTCTTTAAACACAAAATACTAGACATTCAAATGATACTTTCATAATTCAATTTAGCCATGTCAAGTATTAGCCATTTTCCTTAAAATATACTTTAAGTTATTTTTTTCTTAAATTGAATTCTACTCTCTCTCTCTCTCTCTCTCTCTCTCTCTCTCTCTCTCTCTCACACACACACACACACACACACACACACACAAATGAAATGATCAGCTTGAGATGGCTATTCAGTTGCAGTGAGGGTCCTTATTATGTGGTCTGGATTGGCTTCAAAGAGACCATCGTTTTGCCTCAGCCGCAACCTGTGCTAGAATTCTAAGAGTCTCCCAGTAACTGGACCTCTTGCTTTTCTAGCACATGCTTTCTAATATGTGTTTAAATGTTATATGTTTCAAACAGATACTCCAAGTGCCATTTAAAGTATTCTCATACCCATGTTAACTTAGTTTTGTTATAATAAAATGACTAGACAAGATTATAGAGGCTAAGGTGGATAACTGGCACATAGGTGGACCTAGGGATGTTCAGTAGTGTTTTGCAGCTTTCTGAAAGCCTAATGTCATTTCAAACTAACACAATGCAGCTATTAGCCAATCCCAATAGTGAACCAATTCAAACAGAAAAAACAAAGCAAAACAAAACAAAACAAAACAAAAAAAACCCTCCATCCATTTAGTACACAGTTTACCTAGAACTTTATAAAGTTCCCATGAAAAACTATGCTTATTGTAATATGATACTATATTTTCAGTTTTTACCTTGGGTTGATGACAACATAGGAAATGCTGGAATGCTATCTCTATGCCAAGTTACCTGCATGCACAGGGCTGACTCAGAAACAAGTTTAAAGACCAGGAGGAAGTGGAGCTCCATATGTTGGTGGTACCTTAGGGCTGGCTCATTGGACTGGACTCCGTTCCCCATGTCTTACAGACAATCCGGTCCAGTCAAGAAGTGACAGTCTCTCAGATGTTGGGAAAGATAGAGTAATGGCTCACTGAACACATGGACATTTCAGCCTTTTCCCAGAGAAACAGTTCAGAGTAGAAAAGTATTTCCCAAAGGCTATGCCACTGCACCTGAGGGTTTTATAGAGAGCAGATGTGTAAGTAATGTCTTCTCCACCCACCTTAGGATAACTGGTGGGATGAGGAAGGTTTCCATTTCCTCATTACTCCTAAAGACATTTCACTGACAAGTTTCAGAAGTTCTGCCTAAGATCTATGGAGCACCTTGCCTCTTTAAATCCCTAGGTCTCTAAGCGCCCAATACTCAGGCTTGCCAGCTCTGGCTGACACTTAAGAATCGGATTACTCTAGATTGTTTAACATTTAGCCCTGGAAGAATCTGTCCTCCCTCTGTTCCTCTGGTGATAAATGAAGGTACAATGCCTGGGATTTTGAGTGCCTCTCCTAGCACAGCTCAAACTCTTCCAGCAGCTCTAGAACAATAACCAGCACCATATCCTTTAATATCAGGACCCCAGGGAAATAAGCCAAAGTTGTTTTAAATGTCAGTCTCTCGATTGCTCTCCCGGGTGACCTTTAGGCAACCATAACAGTGAACCTTCCAGGCTCACTGTAGGCCCAAAGTCCCAAAGACAGTGGGAAAAAAACCCCACCTCTCAAAGCCCCTAGTTCCTAGATGCTGAGACTCTTAACCAACCGCCTTCCATTCTTGACCTACAGACATTCTCATGTGGCTGAAGGAGGTTAAGCTAAGCTTGGCAAATCTAGTCGTTATAGGTGATTGTGGACAGAAAGCTCTGCCCTCAAAAGGAATCCCAGAAAACTCATTACAGTTCAGTAATAATAATAAAGGGTCAGAATCTGATGAGATCATGGATGTTCATTCAGTTCATTCATTCATACAGTCAGTCAGTCAGTCAGCCAGCCAGCCAGCCAGTCAGTCAGTGCGATGGTTTGTATATGCTCGGCCCAGGGAGTGACACTATTAGAAGATGTGGCCCTGATGGAGTAGGTGTTTCACTGTGGGCCTGGGCTTTAAGACCCTCTGCTGCCTGGAATCCAGTATTCTGCTAGCAGCCTTCAAATGAAGATGTAGAACTCTCAGCTTCTCCTGCACCATGCCTGCCTGGATGCTGCCATGTTCCTACCTTAGTGATAATGAACTGAAACTGTAAACCAGCCCCAATTAAATGTTGTTCTTGTAAGAGTTGCCTTGGTCGTGGTGTCTGTTCACAGCAATAAAATCCTAATCATGACAGTCAGTCAGTCAATCTTCTGTCCATTGACCAGATTCTATATACCAATCAGACATGAACAGTAGGCTCAGAGACCAGGAAATGCAGACATACACAGGCATGTACCAGTGGGAAGTGTGACAGGAGAGATGTTAGTCAAGAGCTATAGCATCCACAGGAAAGCAGTAGCTCCTTTCTGAAGCACCAGGGTCAGTCCCAGCTGGGATCCTTTTTTTTTTAATCTGGGTCGGTAGTTCTCATATTCTTCATCTTTACAGCCTTCTTCAGTCCAAATCTTACAGAGCCCAGAGAGAGTGTCTGTTCACGTGGACTGTATTTACCAAAGTGTACCACATCTGAAGCCAGAACTGAGAGAAGTTAAAATATTTACTGTTCCTTTTAAAAATAATAGCAACCCTGTTACATGCAACATTACCCACGGAGTCCGTGAAAGATAATTACATTTATAAAACAAAGCCGAGTTAAAATAGCAGTTTCTAACTGTATTTTTGCAAAGCTTTTAAGTGTTGTTTTAGGAGCTGGAGAGGACATAGTCATTAAGAACTCCCAATGCTCTGGAGCTCAGTTCCCAGCACCTACATCGGACAGCTCACAACCACTGACTGTCACTGCAACTCCAAGAATCTGACACCCTCCTCTGCCCTCCACTGGCACCTACATGCACATGCTCAGACACACAGACACATACATATATTTTTTCCTAAATCTTTAAATGGTGCCTTAATAAACATCAGATGGATTCTCATCTCAGCTTCTACACTGTACACAGAACCAAGTTATTTTGGTTGGATTTTATAAAGGCAATCCTGCTTAAAAACAGATATGAAATCATAAATGATGATGTGGTTACTTTTCCTAGAGAGTATATCAAAGTTCAAAGCGTAATTTCTTCGTGGTGCGGGTCTATGTGGAAGCAGAAACTGGAAGGTGAACTTTCTTTTTTTTTTTTTTTTCTTCACTTTTTCTTTCTTTTTTTTTATTAGATATTTTCTTTATTTACATTTCAAATGTTATTCCCTTTCCTGGTTTCCCCTCCGGAAACCCGCCAAACCCTCCCCCATCCCCCTGCTCACCAACCCACCCACTCCTGCTTCCTGGCCCTGGCATTCCCCTACACTGGGGCATAAAGCCTTCACAGGACCAAGGGCCTTCTGTACACAGTTGATGTAAAAATTCACTGTCAACTTTGAAATCCAAAAATACTTTCTCTATTCATGCATGCTTTTAAAGCAATACTTGGAAAATAGCAGAAATACTTATATAGGTGGTCTAAATGTCAACCAAGTTCATGCTCCAGGCTCACAAGGATTCTTCAGAAAAGCCTTTTGGTATTGAAAAAGTGTGATGTCTCTGAGGCCTTCACGAGTCTTTATGATATTCTAACCGTTTGCTTAAAAGCTTGAGTCTTAGCACTGGCAACAAAACTGTTAGTGTTTGCTATTTAACCATGCTCCTTTTTATCCATTTTGAGGAAAAAGTTTGCTAAATACATTCAAAAAGCTACAATTTTCCTGCCTGGTTTTCCTTCAGATAGAAACTGTGTGATGAGACAAAAGCAGGTACTTTAGCCTGTGACTCAAACAGTCACAGTGCAGCTTTGGAACAAATGTGCATTTCCCATTTGAAGACTCGCGGAGGACATGAGGACAAGGGTCAATATCTAACAAACGAATTGTTTGTACTGCTTCGCTTCAGTCATCCCCAAATAGACACTGGATCTGTGAAAATAACCTATGAGTATGATATTAAAAGATGCAGTGACTGCTACAACAGTTGATGCGGTTGTTCTTACTCCTGTTACAGTATCTACAGTTTTTTCCCATGAGTTTCTACAACGTAAATCAACATAAACATCAACTCAGAAAAAGGGCCAGTGATAGCTTAATATTATAATGAAACACTTCCAGGTTAAAGAGCTGCTGCAAGGGTCACATTGACCTCTGGGAGCCTGACACGTTCCTTTGAGAATCAGTGAGTTAGACACGGGGCCTCTCTGGAGCCAGCCTGGGGAAGATCAGCAGCACTAAGGTCAGAGGTGCCAACACTGTACCTACTTCAGAACACATAAGTATCCTGCTGTGGTGCTGAAATGGTTAAGAATAAGTTTTCTGGAATGTTTGTTTTGAAACAGCATCTCACTGTGAAACCAGGTGTGGCCTGGAACTATCAGGCCCCTGGGTAGGACCCACTGTGCTTGGCTAAAAAACTATCTTCCTTTAAGAATCTTGAAGCTTCATGAAGTGGTCAGATGGAGAGAGTGGTGGTTTTAGAATTAAAATATTAGTGAAGAAATGGATTTGGAGTGCTATGAAGAACAAGGAACTCTCAGAAATTTGAAAGAAGTTGCACCTAAGATACACACACACAGGCTGGTGAGATGGCTCAGTGGGTAAGAGCACCCGACTGCTCTTCCGAAGGTCCGAAGTTCAAATCCCAGCAACCACATGGTGGCTCACAACCACTCGTAATGAGATCTGATGACCTCTTCTGGTGCATCTGAAGATAGCTATAGTGTACTTACATATAATAAATAAATAAATAAATATGTTATTATTAAAAAAAAGATACACACACACACACCAAAGAGTGGAAACAATTCAGAGTTAAGACAAATTTCTGCAGTAGGCCTCTGTTTTGGAGTAGAAGGCAGAGAGTTGTAGAATGACCTTGAGGTCACCCAGTTTCCTGATCTCTGCCCAAGGAGCCTCAGAGTTTGACTTCAGAGTCAGAGAAGATACTGATTTTGTTTTTTTCCGAACTGACAAACTACTGCATCAATCTGGACAGAAACGTGTCTGAGGACATGCAGGCAGCGCTCTCTCCTGTTTACTAGACCAGAAAGTGGAAAGGAGAACCTTCCAGGGCCTGCTGGGACAATACATCCTCCTTTCTTTTAACTAAAAGATCAAATTCAATCCTGTAGCTTCCTCTGGACTTTCCCACACGATGTGATGCCTGGAGCTGTTGCAATTAGCTTATTATGAATCTGATAATGAAAGCTACACTTGTCAGCTCAACACGGGAGCGCAGCGGTGTTGAGGGCTACAGTGCTTGGACTGGAAGGGGAGAGTTGAAGTTAACCTTAGGGAACTGAGCTGGCAGGAGCACACACAGGCAGGTAGGTAAAGAGACTCGAGGATATTGATAAGATGAAGGGAAAGACCTAGAGAAAAGAGTGCACGTCTAGAAGAGAAAGGCACAGAAGAGTGAGGTACCAGAAGAGGTAGAATGCGTGCTTCTGTGACCCAGCTGTGTCTCCTTTATTTTTGATGATACTCTCAGATTCAAGGGTCACAATTGAGACTCAATATCTGCTCAGAAAGTCTTATAAATTGGAGGAGGGGGGATCATAATGAACACAGAATTTGTACAGTTTGAGATTGGAGTGGCAAAGAAATTAGAGGCCATTTATGCCTAATAACATCAAAACTTTAGGTAACCTGTGAGACACGATCATGGCAAGTGTGAATATGTAAGAATTAAGCTGAATGCTTAACTATTTTAGCAAAAGCCTGAAATAATCACCTAGAGAAATGCAGGAGGAAGTTCATCAAGGTCAATACAAAATTAATAAACAATTTTCAGGAAGAAATCAAGATCAGAACTCAGATAACTATAGAGCCTCAAGTCCATACAAGTAAGAGCATTTATATACAAAGCTTAGTATTTGCTCTGGACCTGGGAGAAAAAAATCACAGATTTTGGAAGACAATTCTCATCTGCTCATTTGAGCACTGAATGTTGAAGAGTTACAAAAACAATGTAATTGACTATAGTGATAAAATGTATGCTAGGGAATGGGTGGTGTCAGGGGTCTCTAGTACACATGGAGAATACAAAGTGCTCAATGAAGTGGAGAATTCCCAGGAACCAAATGAGGGGCAGAATGGAAGATAGCATGAAAGAAGCTGGAAATAGAAACTGTGACAAGAAATGACACATTTAGGGATCAGGAGAGTGTGACCACAGTCATATGTGTACAAAATGCAGTTTTGAAGGTGGAATTGCAGGGTGAAATCCAAGTAATTATAAAGCAGGATATTAGATGTTCTGTCTATACAAAAGGCTGCCTAGCTATAATGTGTAGGTCACTTGCTGATTTCTCTAAATAAAAACTTAACAGAGCATAGCTACAGTGATTCATTCAGCTATTATATTTACCTAGTACCTGTGGATGCCTTTTCACTCTAACCATCTATTGAGTAGCTATAGAGCCTAAGACTGAAAATGCTTACCACCCGTCCTTTCGGAAAACACTTGTTAACCTGGATCAACACGGTTAATAGGTTTGTTTAAAGGCAAGAGACAGATTGAAAGAAAAACAGGGCTAGTGCCAAACACAATCACTGTTGAGTAGCCTGGACACTAATGAATGGGACAGAAAGGAAGGGAGAGGGTGACAGAACCGAAGAGATAAACTCCCCAAAATGAGTGTTGTTCTGCAAGGATAGCAGACTTCCATATGTGCAAATAATGCTTATTTTGAAGGTATCTTTTAAGACTTATTTATTTTATGTACATGAGTTCAGTGTCAACTCCTCAGACACACCAGAGGAGGCCATCGGATCCTATTAAAGATAGTTGCTGAGAATTGAACTCAGGACTTCTGGAAGAACAGCCAGTGCTCTGAATCGCTGAGCCATCTCTTCAACCCATAAAGATATCTTTATTTGCAGTGTGTGTGTGTGTGTGTGTGTGTGTGTGTGTGTGTGTATGGTCTGTGTATGTTCTTATTTTTCATTTTCTTGAATTAAATCTAGTATGTGGCCACCTAGCTATGATATGGCAGTTTAAAGGATGTATGTGGCATTTCCTCCTTCCCTTAAATTAAAAAAGTCTTGTTCTGAGCATCTGCCCTTCCCTTCCAGCAAGTTCTTGCATCCTTGTGAGTTGCTTTACCCTAGAGGAGGATACTGGCCTTTAGGATAGCAGAGGAATGGGATGGAAGGTCCCAGCCCTCAAGATGCACGATCCCATGAGCTCTGAAAACACACTCACACACATGCACAGGTGTGCTTTATTCACTTCCTAGGGCAATTTAAAAATTAAGATCCTCCACATTAGTCACCAGGAAATACTAGAAAGGACAAAAAGGAGGATACAAGAAAAAGAGTAAGGCAGAGAAAGAGGAATAGAAAACATAGGTTAAAGAATGAGGCTGGGGGAGTTTATATGCAGAGAAAAAATAACTCTCCAGTGGACTCAAAGCCTCAGGAAAGCACTGAGACTCAAAGCCTCAGGTGGGACCACAGAGTGCAGACTTGCAGGGTACCAAAAGATACCCTGTGCATACAGATTACAGCGGAAATAGAATCTCAGGGAAGCTAGACAATGTGTCAATCATACCTGAAGTCTATAAAGAGTTAAAAACCACTTTCACTAGGTACTACTAGGATGGACACGCTTAATCTCATGTCCCTTCAACTATGTATTCTCACTTTTAGACATGGTGTCAAAATATTACGTATTTATTTACATCCTTTGACCTATTTTTTGATTTACCCTTTCTAGTACTTGCTCCTTAAGTTATAGCTCATTATTTCTCACCCAAACCAAGAAGCTCTATGACCCACTCCTACATCCCAGCATCCTTTGACTTTACCTATTACTTCCATGTTCATTATCTCCCTAACAAAGTCACTAATTCACAACTGGGTCATTATAATCATCCCATCTCCAGGTAATGATTTAGACATCATAGATCATTTCAATGCTGTGTAAATTGTTCTAGAAAAAAGAAGCAATTACTTTTATGGAGCAAATGTAAAATTGGTACTAAATTCTGACAAAGGCTACACAGTCAGAAAACCTAAGAACAGCCTCACTTAGAAATAGTGATGCAATGGACTCTTCCTAAATATTATTAAACAAAATCCAATTTCATATTCAAAGAACAATTAATTATTACCAGGTGAAGACTGTTTCACAAATGCAAAAGCAGTTCAAAATTAGGAAATCGATGTACATAATTTATTTTTCAAATAAATCTGAGGACAATGTATTAGTTAGGGTTTTATTGCTATGAAGAGACACCATGACCAAGGCAAGTCTTATAAAGGACAACATTTAATTGGGACTGGCTGACAGGTTCTGAGTTTCTGTCCATTATCATCCAGGTGGGAGCATGGCAGCATCCAAGCAGGTATGGTGCTGGAGTTGTTGAGCTTTTAACATCTTGTTCAAAAGACAAGCAGGAGAAAACTGGCTTCCAGGCAGCTAGGGTGAGGGTCTTAAAACCCATGCCCTCAGTGACACACCTACTCCAACAAGGATACATCTACCCCAACAAAGCCATACCTCCTAGTAATGCCACTCCCTGGGATAAGCATATACAAACCATCCCAGACAACAATCCTATCATTAGTTCTATAAATACTGAAAAACATCTAATTATAAACTATTCTTTGTGAAGGAAAAATTCAATTCTTCTTTAATATGCTTTTGTTCAACTTAACCTAATTTTAAAATCAGATCTAAAAATTATCAAATGCATGTATAGTAAAGGTGACATCTCAAATCAGAGGGAAACCTGTGGCCATTTAATGAATGGTAGAGATATCTGAGCAAATATACAAATAGCTAATGTATTACTTCACATAACATATCTGGACAAGGGAATATGTCATACCACATACCAAATATGTTCAAGATCTATTAAATATTTAAATATAGAGGGTAACCATTAGGATTTAAAATAAAATTTATGAATCAGTTTATAATCTTAACATGTAGAAAATATTCTCAACTAAACTTTGAAAAAGAGTAGAATATAAAATAAAATAACTAATGCTTTTATTTTTATAAATTTCAGCTGGGCAGTGGTGGCACATGCCTTTAATCCCAGCACTTGGGAGGCAGAGACGGGCGGATTTCTGAGTTAGAGGCCAGCCTGGTCTACAGTTAGTTCCAGGACAGGCAAGGCTACACAGAGAAACCCTGTCTCAAAAAACAAAAATAAATAAATAAAATAAAATAAAAAATAAAAGTAAATTTCAAATGTTTCCCAAACATAGCAACGAAATCAACAAACAAGGCCCGCCATGGTGATGCCCAGTTTTCAATCCAGAACTTGGGAAGTAAAGGCCAGCCTAGGCTATACGAAATCACCACAGAAACAAACAAAATAAATATAATCAAGGAAAGAAACCAAAACTTCATGTAAAATGCTTATAATTGACATTATAGACAAAAGGATAACCTACCAAGTATCTGAGTACTTGTAACATACAAAGCTGACTAGGATGTTAGTCTAGTGGACTGACAAATACTACACAGCTGTGTACTGACAACTACAAAGTGTAGGATATAGAAACCTTCATATATTGCTGATGAGAACCCAGACTGGTGTACCCATTCAAGTGCAACCTGACAATCTTGTTATGTATTTATTATCTTTATGATCAGAAACTCTCCTCCTGGCATATGATATATGAATTTCCCCCAAAGTACCTAAGGGAATGCTCCATGATAATAAGCACAACGTTGTATCCAGTGGTAGGCAGTAAGAAGCAACCTGTGTGTTAGCTATCCAAGGAGCTGGTAAAAATGTGGTCAATATTCACGGGGGGGGGGGTGTCTACAGCAGTTGGATTCCTTCAAACTATGGTGCCAGTGTTCCTTATGTGCACTGCTAGATATGGTAGGCTATATATATATCTGAGCGCCATATACATCTGAGCTTACTTGAGAGTTAACTAATTCAAAGTTAAGAATTAAAATTTAGTCATTCTGTCATTGCACTAGCTACACTTAAAGTGCTGAAGAAGCATATGCTATTTGAAACTACCTTATTGGATTATGCAGATATAAAACTGTAACGTTGTTAGATAAATGGGTCTATAATCATGCATCATAACATGATTAAGTCTTAATAAATGTAGTGCTGAGTAAATAAGAAAGAGTGGTCAAGCACACCTGTAGTCCCAGCTTAGGAGGTAGAGACAGGAGGATCAGAAGTTCATGACCATCCCACACTAAATGAATCTCACTCTATAAATAAATACATAAATAAATAAAAATGGAAAGCCTAGTTGTGGGACAGCAAAGTGACTTGGCAGGTATAGGTGTTTGCATACAACACTGAATTGTTGAATTCACCCACCCCCAATCCACAAAGCAGTAAGAAATAAAAAAACTCTCATAGGTTGTCCTGTGACCCCCACAAGTACAATGTTGCATGGAGCACCTGCACTTCGATACACATGCACACACTAAACATTTTTACAAGGAAAAGTAAATAGGAATTAGGAACAAAAAAAAAAGTAAAATAGATGCCCAGATAAATTAATAAAGCCTGGAAGGAGAGGGGCTTATATAGACTTGAGATAGAACTAAGCTGAGAGTTGGGGAATATTTTTGGCATGAATCTCTACATTGCGATCATAACAAATATAAACAAACAAACACAAAGAAAAGCAAGTACACACAATTTATATGCATCCTCCAGCCAGAACAGCTTCTTTGACAAATTCAAGACAATTTTTTTCTAATACACACACACAGAGAGAGAGAGAGAGAGAGAGAGAGAGAGAGAGAGAGAGAGAAGGGGGGCTCAATGTATGTTCAGTAGGACTTCTAGGGAATATGAACTCGTTCAACTACAAGTGTATAAGAAGGATGCTGTTGCAAACATCAAGGAGATAGGTAGCATTAAAGACATCGAATGAACAAACAAACAAACAAACAAAACCCATCAATGTCCCCCAAAAAACTGGGAGATGATCCTATTACCCAATTCCCTGTTGGTTCTGTTGTAAGCACACAGGATCAGGGCAAGAATCCTGCCAAGATAACAAATGTGTGTGTCAAACATATCAACACTTCTAGGAGTCGAGATAAGCTCCTGAACATGTGAAGAAAAATTATGAGACAAAGAAAGACACTGAAGAAAAATATACCTCGATTCAACTGAAGAGACACATTTCAGTTCTGCCCAGAGTCTGGGGTTAAGGAAATAAAGATGAGAAGAAGGAAGACCAGGGTATTTTGTAGGATAGTCCAATTGCTTTATAATACCATAACCATGGATATATTATTACACAAGAAAAAATGAGAGGCACCAACATATGAGCATTTATCAACTTACATAACTATAGAGTGCCAAGAGCCAACTCTAATGTCACAAAATTAAAATAAAAGAAATCACTTGGGAGGTTCAAGGACCCTAAGACAGTCTCCAGACTATGACAAAAATGTCAACTCTACTATAGATATCTGAATAGTCTCACTAAAGGCAGTGAGGGGTACGTGCCGACCCAAGCAAGTTTGGAAATGAGTAGTGTTTAAACTAAAACAAAACATGTGTACTGAAAACTGTAGACTCACTGCTAGTCATTGTTGGTAAGCAGGTCTAATACCTGCTACAAACTGCATCCTGGAATTCAAATTTTAAATAACTGGATGGCAGATGATCAGAACCAGGTTTCTCATTGTAGAAATGAGATAGTCATGAAAGAATCTGTAGACTGATTCATGAACCCATTAGTAATACAGAGTGTAGAATAGAGATAGAGCTGTCAGTATGAACCGATGCGTAACTTGATATGCCTACAGATGTTACCTATAGAAATGTTCTCTGCATTCATGTGTGCATGAGTCATTATGCATGGTTTATTCCTTTGTTGTGCCAGATGACAGGGTAGAAACAATAATATACCTAGTCAGTGCATAAAATAATTCTTGGTGCCTATAACTTGGTTTTTAATACCATTTTCCAAAAAAGGAATCAGGGTTCCTAAGAGATGGAACTATTTCAGGTGTGTATGGGGAGAATATCTGCGATAAACCTAGAAGAACGTATGTTGGCTAAAAGTAAGAAGTGTTCAAAACACAAATCCACACTAATAGAGGCATGTGAAATGCACAAGAGCCCACTGAAAGAGTTCCCATTAGGCAAAACTAGAACAAGCAGTTTAAGCAATAAAATCAATAAGATAGTATTGAATTAAAACCCCAAACATAAAATAAATACTTCCTAGTGTATAAAATAAGTATTATGAGTCCATTTGTTATGAATGAATGAATGAATGAACAGAAAATATAATTCTCTCATATAGGATGATTCTAAAAAATTAATGCAGACACTAAGCCTATAAAAATAAGTAGTTTAGTGTGGTCTGTATTGTGCTGGAGTTGAGTACAGAATGGGGAGCCTTTACAGAGCCTCTACAGAGGAGATCTCACACAACAGCCTCACTAGGTAGTCTAGATCGCCAGCACCTATATCACCATGCTGATATCATATAATA
This sequence comes from Mus musculus, assembly GCF_000001635.26. Lineage (NCBI taxonomy): Eukaryota > Metazoa > Chordata > Mammalia > Rodentia > Muridae > Mus > Mus musculus. Next base: position 158,369,510 of record NC_000067.6, on the reverse strand, counting down.
AAAATGACAGAGAATGCCTTCTTCCTCAAACCCCGCATCTCTTCTAATTACTGGGAAGAGATCAGAAGACTCTCAATGGAAGAACATTCTACAAATGACTGGGCAATGTTCTTCAAACCGTCAAGGTCGTTAAGAACAACTCTGAGGACCTGTCATTGGCAAGTGAAACCTAAGGAAAGGGGACAAGTAAATGGAATGCAGTATCGTGCTTGGAGGACCCTGAGCAGAGGAAGCCAAAAGCTGGCTCTTCATCTATGACAAGAACCTCAGACTAATGTAAAAGGATAACAGGAGGAGAGCTTGGGTGGTCACATATATGTTCTAAATAATGAAGCATGTTTTCAAAACAAACAAAAAACTCTTTGTCATCATCTTCAAAATTCCCTTTATTCTTCCCTTTCTCACTAAGACCTTTTATTAGTGATGATTCTACTCATTTTGTCTTTGTTCTGCATAATTCTTTGACCACTCTGTACCTGTCCTCACACAAGATGACTCCATCATACATGATGACGCATCATGAGCACATCAACATATTTACTTCCTGTCTTCAACTAATGGGGCTAGTAGGTTTTTCTATCACCAACATCATTGCTGCAAATATTCCTGGTATACGCGAAAGACGTTCTGTGTTGTGCAATATGTAGCTGGAAGTGAAAATGCTTGGTCTTTGGGTAGTCCCATTTTCAACCCCACTTTTACAAAAGTTGTGGTATCAATTCAGATTTCCATGAGCAATAATCTAATTTTAATGAAGTGTGTTCTGTGAAAAAGAATCCTCATGAAGATGTTTTGATCTTCTAATAAAAATTTTAAACTACATCCTATTTGTAATAAAAGTAATATGGTGATAGATGTCACTGTAATGCATTAGAAACTGTCATAGGCTGACATTTTGGATGGTTAACTTGCTGTAATCTGTGGGCAGCTATCTGAACATGGTATAAAAGTGAAAGAATTCAGATTTGGTGTATCTTGGGCTGGAGAAATGTCTCAGAGGTTAAGAGCATTGACTGCTCTTCCAGAGGTCCTGAGTTCAATCCCCAGCAACCACATGGTGGCTCACAACCATCTGTAATGAGATCCGATGCCCTCTCCTGGTGTGTCTGAAGACAGCTACAGTGTACTCATGTAAAAAAAATAAATAAATCTTTTTAAAAAAATAAGATTTGGTATATCTCTGCTGAAAAACGTACCAAGTTATATCCTCAAAAACTGACAGTTATCTGATAAACTTCTAGCCATTTCATTTTAATCATATTCAAAAGGAGGAATAAAAGAAAAAAGTCGATAAAGGAAAGAAGCAAGGGAGGGAATATATGTGTGTGCACATACATATACATATGCATAAATACATATGCATGTATGTCTTTGCTCTATAAAACAAGACCTTAATCTTCTATCCAAAGAAGAATAAAGAAATTAAGCTTGTATTTATTTTTCTTTCATAAGCTCCAATGTCTTGGATTTAAGCTGTATCAGCAGATCTTGAAGAACACTTGAAGCATCATAAAAATTCATCATTCCTGCATTCAAAACTCTTTTGATGTAAAAAAATCTACATTTCTGTGGAGAAACAGTAAATAATAACCCTCTCAATACTATAAATTAGTGCGATCTGCTTGTATGTGTTGCTCAAGTGCTGAAAACTCCAGCTTAAGATTGCTCTCATTCATTCCACCGTGTCTCAGATGAGGCCGCAATTCCAAATAAACTTCTTCACTGGTAATCTAAACAGGTCACTGTGTGGAGAAGCAAGAGGAATGAAGGAAATACATTCTCAAGTTCCTCTTTCAATGGAAGATGGAAAGACTTATGAAAAGAAGCTAGGGAGAGTGAAGGACTTCAATCGTTTACTGTTAGTCCAAAGCCCACCTGTAAGGAGAAAACCCTGCCCAGTGCTAAATCTGAAACCAGTTGTTCACTACATGGTAGCTCACTGGGCTCTGACGGTACATTCTAAGCAGCACAAGATCATATAACAAAAGCCCAGTGGCTTCAGACGGGAGTTAAACATGGTGGTGTTTTGGTCTGGGCTCTTGGTTCCACACTCTTCATATTCTATTTGCATTTTGAGGGGGCACTTCTCAAAATATTGACATATTGTCATCATCAGCTGGCTAGTTCATCTTGCCTGTGGATGCCAAAGAATTCCTCCAAGCAGTAAAGGAACAGGACTAGACATAAGAACCTCCCAATTCCTCATAACCAAATCCGACTTTTTAGGTGTCTCTTGATGGAATTCACCCTCTGCACTGAGGCTTGTGTGAGGAAAGATTCAATGGACAAAGCTGTTCTAGAACCATTTGCACACAAAAGGTTCCTCCGTATAAGGCAAATGAATGTGTTTTCTTTATCCTCATCATTCGAGGGGAATCACCTATTTATGTAAAAGGATAATTTTTGAAAAAAAACAATTAAACCATACAGCAAAAGACATAGAGAAAAGTCTAAATGTCATATTAACTCACCTAAGTTTAAATGACAGACAGGTCAACCAATGAGTTAATAATGATTAACAAAGGGACCTTGAACACGTTGTTTTCCCCAATGGTCCTAACTCTTCTCTACTGCTGGAATGGATGGTAAACTGGAGTCTGACACCACATCTGTCTTAATACCCCATTCTTTAGACACCTTTAACAGGGTCTTGTATGTGGGTCCTTGGTATACCACTAAAGGCTGATTTAGCCTTAGGTATACTTTCTTCCCTAAAATCCACAATAGCTAATGCAAGATGCCAAGGCTCAAGGGCAAGCAGTCTCTTTTTAAGGTCTGTACATGCAAAGGATCAAGAGTTGGTTTGAAGCAGAAGAACACCCTCTTCAGCTAGCACTGGGAATACTAAGCACATCTTATTCACAACAGTGACAATCTGGATGCCCCTCTTCACATTGACTGTATTCCAAGATCTGTGCTTTCAAAGCAGGAATGCCTACTTCTATGAAAGCCAAGGCACAATTTTTAGTTGAGATATTAGTCTGATAAACATTTGAAATCTCCCAAGAGATTATGGCTTATAATATGGCTTATGTACTCAAATATTTTTAGTTAGAAATTACAGTTGCTTTGCAACATTTTTAAGACCCTTCACAACACATCTGAAAGCAGAGGTTTAGATTATCTGACTTGGAGTTATCTGATAAGTACCAGAAAGAAGACAGTCTGCCACAATAAAATTCATATTTGTGGAAAGGCAGGCAGGCTAGAGATGGCAGGACCTGAATATAAACATCACAATTCAAAACTATGTATAGCCAAAGAAGATGTGATTTACAGTGCCACCTTACCCTTGTACAGCAACTTGCTCCTCAAAGAACAGGAGACAAGGACTCCTTCCACACTATCACATCTTACAAGTAACATTGACAGGGCTGGTGGTTGAGATAGTCTCTGGAGCCCCATGTTACTGCTTTCTAGATCAGGTCAGCCCTCCGTACCTGACCTGTGGGGAACCATTCCCTACTCTCCAGATCTACATGCAGTCCTCACTATTCCCATAGCTAGGCTCCACTCTAGTCAGGGTAATCTCTATACATAGCCAGGTCATTCCTTTATCCAAGTATTCATAGTCACGTCTATCCTGTTAACTAACCTTTCCACATGATCTCAAATACCTTCACTTCTAGACAAAGCCAAGTCAAATCTACCTTTTACTTTATTCATATATATGTATAATACATATATACATATGTATATATAGTAGTCTTTGTAAAAACGACTATACATGTTATGTTAGTATATATGTGATATATATATATATATATATATATATATATATATACATATACGTATATACATATATATGTATGTATATATAGGTGTGTGTGTGTCTTTGTAAAATAAATACAAAAGTGTTCCAGATGACAGTGGTCTGTGGAGGGGTTAGGGAAGGCTTCTTAGTAGTTATATGGGTGCCATGTTCATACAGCAGGACACCTGTGGGCAGTGAAAGACAGAGAGCCCTCTAGGGAGAAGGAGGTATGTGCAGAGTCTTTAAAAGATCCCCAAAACTGCAGATGACTTGGAAGTACGCAAGGCTTGAAAGGTTGACAGCAAGATCACTTATTAAAGACCCTTGCTTGAAATGGGAAAAGCGTGTTTGACTCATTGAAATGATAGGACTTGATCCTCAAAGCAAAAGAAAGCCAACACTTGTTTGGTCATTTATTCTCATTTTTTTCCAGGAGTGACAGGACCTGATTTTGGTCAAGGCACTTCTAAGCACATACTCCATGGAGCCTGATTTTCTCACAGGAGCATCTAGTTCCTTGGGATTCTTACCCTTGTCAACATCCAAACATACAACTAGGTATAATTACAGCTCTTATAGCTATCTTTGTGTTCCTGGTAAGTAGAGGGTACCTGGGGCCAGGGATGTTGCAGTAAACTTCTGTGTCCTGATGGTACTAAAGAGAGCTAAGAGGAATGAGCTTCATAAATTCCCATAAGTACTCACGGGAAGCAAGTCTGCTACCAGAGAAATGTGAGACAAGATCTACACACAAAGTATTACTTCCCTCACTATGAATCTTGAGTTGCAGCACTCAGGACCACAAAAGTTAACTTTAAGAACAAGTATCCTTCAGTCTGTCCTCCATGAACTTGGATTCCTCTCCCTTTCTGCTCACTTAGATGCTGCTCCTTTGGAATTCCAGGCCAAAATGGACAGACAGACAGACAGACAGACACCAGCAAATCGCTGGTTCTGAGCATAGTTTGATGCCTGGGAAGATGGTGAACAACCATGCATTTTCTGGTCCTGAAGTGAAAGTGCCTGTGCCTCTGTGTAAATGCCTTAGTGCAGCAGGTTACCATAGCAACCCTAACAGGGTGCTGCAGTGGGCAGCTTTGTACAAAGGCACAGAAAACCAATTATTGAACATCTAAGCTTTGGACATCTAGCTCATATACATCTATCACAGTATACAGGCCTGATTTTGGAAATTTTCAAAAAGAGAAGTGGAGTTCTGAGTGGTTGTTAGCCCAGCCTCCCCTTTTCAACCACATATGTCCACCTTTATGCACAGTAAATACTGCCTGCAGAACCCCAAACAGCCTCCTTAGAAACATATAATTCTCCACATTCATTCTTCCGAAGCATGGAGAACAGATTAGATTTGCACACCAGCATGACTTCAACAGAACTTTATATCCACGCAACAAATTGTATGCTGCAATGAGTAGCGTAGCCACTGTTCCTATTGCTAGCCAGCCCCCTGTCTTTATTATGTTATTGGTATTTTTCCTGCAAAAATAAATAAATAAATCAAATAATCCATTCAAGTGTGTAGGTTGGCTTCACAGGGTTTAACTGAGTTACACTCCAGAAACTGTAAATGAACTTTTCATAGAACCAGGCAATTTTTAAAATTACTTCTCCATTGTGGCTCAGAGAGGAGGGTTTAGTCACCTACTCTCTCTGCTCTCTGTATAAAGGTGAATCTTTGTAAAAGAAGAGCAGGGGGGGAAACGCTCTAATTTCACCTGTAGTTTCAACCTACACATGGCCAGTAGGGAGTCATGTTCCTACAAAGTGATTCTGAGTTTGTAGGACATTAAGTAAATGTGATAGTATTCTCTCTCTCTCTCTCTCTCTCTCTCTCTCTCTCTCTCTCTCTCTGAGTTATGGTTACCTTTAACCCTTCTCCTGGACAACATTGGAATATGTGAAGCATAGTGTAAGACTTCGTAATTGTACTCCGAAGAAATGGAGTGCACAGTTGGAGCAGGCAGGATGGAGAAGTAGAGAAATGTGGCACCTGTGATGCTTTGCAAGATGCTGCTAATGAAAGCAAGAAAAGTGGTGTCAAAGGGATATAAGATGCAGGGCCTGAAGGAATTTTGAGGCCTAAGAAAATTAGGAGAAAGAGCGATGTCAACAAAAGGAAAGAGAAGCCATTCTGTGTGCAGTTATAGCTAGGGTAGTTTGGAGGACAGAGGGGAGCAATAGTGATCATTAGGTCACCCAGTTTGGACCATTTCCTTTGGAGACACTTTAAAATGTCATGGAGATGTGAGGGCACTCGAACAAAGAGGTTGTTGGATTTAGTCATGAAGGTACAACTTCCTAAGCTAAACTCCAGGCACATAAGAAATTTGTTTGGAAGGAAGGGTATTTGAGCCCTAAGGAGTGGGGAGCAGTCCTAGTAGTGAAGTATGTCCACGCTGGCAGGATGACCACAGAACTGTTCCTAAAGCCTTGGGGATGGCTGTGGGTGAGTTTGGGTGCCCAAGGATGTGAAGCAAAGAACTACTAAGCATGTGGCATGCAAGCAAGGAGAGAGGCCTATGAGAGTTCAGATGGAAACTGACTCTGTTCAGATGTGTTCCTGAGTGAAAACTCGCAGCTCAAGACTGAGGAAGGTTTCAGAGACACTAGCAACCTGTTCCTTTGGGGCAAGGCAACTAAGAAGGAAGGTTCAGGTCTCCAGACTGGATTTGGGGAGACATCAGGTGCACTGAGGCCCAAGTGCTGGCCTGCAAGTGGGTGTGAAGAAAGGTCCACGAGTGGGGCGGATCCAGGGAGGTAGTGTGGGGGAGGGGAAGTGGCAACAGCAAGTGGATGTGTGGAACGGGCCAAGGGGGTGGGGGACCGCCTGTCCAGCGCCTCCTCTGGCCTCTTCCACCTTTCCCGGGACTCACCCAGCACGAAATAGGGTAGCTCCGTGTTCTCTAGGTCGTCCACCACGACCATTTCTCCCGGGAAGTCATTGCGCACGGAGAAGAGAAGCTTGGGTTCGGAGGCCGAGGGACTGTGCATGATGCTCAGGTCGTTCTCGCGCAGGAAGGGCAGTGCCGACACAGTGATGCTCTTGAGCTTGCACTCCAGCTCCTTGGATGGATCCACGTCGCCGGCAGCTGTGGCCAGCACCGCAGCCGGCCCCCAGCAGCAGGCGAACAGGGCGCAGAGCCCGGCTAAAGCCATCTTGAGCCCTGGCCGCCTTCCTCCCAGCGCTGCGATGGTGGGGGAGGCAGCCAGCAGGGAGGGAGCAGCGAGCAAGCAAGGGAGGCGGGGGGGGGGGGGGGGAGTTGGGGAGGGGACACGGAGCTCGAGAGCCCTGGTCCCCGAAATGAGATGCTACTCAGAGAGCCTTAGGTTCCAGCGCTGAGGTCTGGAGAGCCCAGCTCTTTGTTTCCCGGAGCTGCTTATCTGGGGAAAGGAAAGGGGGGTTGGGGGGGAGAGAAAAAGGAAAGGAAGGATGTTGGGAGGAAAGAGGAAGAGAGCTGGGGATTCTAGGGAATCAGGTCAGCCCCCAGCTGGTTGATGATGCTCCTGCCTCTCTCCTCCTCTCCATCCCCAGGGCTCTTGGTTATTAACTACCTGCTCTGCATTTTTAAAATTGCGTCTTTGTAATGCAAAAATCTCTCCTGTCGCAGCAGCATCCAAATGGCTTGGGAAAAGGCATGCACTGGCACACACCTTAAAGGGCTCATCTTCAAAAGCAGGTGTAGGGGGTTGGGGGTGTTATTTTACATTTTAAAAAGAGTGCCCAGTGTTTTGGGGGTTTGTGGGTGTGGCTTATTCTTCTTGTTCTTCTTGTTCTTGTTCTTTTTCTTCTCGTTCTTGTTGTTGTTGTTTTTCTTCTTCTTCTTCTTCTTCTTCTTCTTCTTCTTCTTCTTCTTCTTCTTCTTCTTCTTCTTCTTCTTCTTCTTCTTCTTCTTCCCCTTCCTCCTCCTCCTCCTCCTCCTCCAAGTCCTTCCCCCCCTCCTATTCCTCCTTCTTCTTCTCCTCCCCCTCCTCCTCTTCATTCTCTTTAAAAAAATCAACTTCTTAGTTGGATTGGATTTGTCTGTTGGATTAAGGTGTTGAGATAAATGCACACGTATATATTTTGAACCAATATGGATTCTGCAGAATGATTAAAGATAATATTTGCAATATTGATATAAATACAGCAATGAAAAAATGATGAACAACAAAAGAAGGAAGTCGATGTAACTCATACTGTTAAGCAATGTAGAACTTTCACTTACAACTTATGCCTCATTTTATCTCTGTCACAAATGCTATGTACAATAAGCAATAAAAAGATGATGGGAGTGCTATGATTGACAGGGAAAGCAGACTTAGCTCAAAGAAACCATAAGCATTTAATTCTAGAAAATTCAGTAAACAGAACAGAGTAGAAAGTATATGTGAAAACTCAAGTTTCTCATTAGCCAAAGTCCATGGGGAAGTAATAAAAGAACATTGCTGGTTGTGTTGAAGGTCAATTCAAACTCTGTCAAGAAAGAAACAGCATACTTAGCCCCTTTACTTACTAAGTATTCTTAGGAACAACACTACCACCACCCAAAGTTTATAGAAGTTCTGCTTCAGCTAGTGCTGCTGCTGTTGTCCTTATGTGCTGGATGCCATAGACCATATAAGAAAAGCAACATTTGGGGAATGCTGGGATCTGATATTTGGCTGAACTTCAACATGATAAGCAATGACTTAATTCTAAAGTATCCTCTTCCAACATGGCTGTTCAGTGTTTAAATACCAGCAGGAAGATGGGTTCAGTCCCTATGCAGACATGGAAATCACCACCTTCTCAAATAGGACCCCAGCTTTGAAACAGTTGCTGTTCTGACCTACCTGACGTGACCTATTGACAAACGCAGATGTGTGTCCTTTAAGAGATAAAGCTATGTGCCATACATTTCACAAGATTAATCTAATTGAATAGCTCAATCTAGTTGAGCCAGCCATGTTTAAGGTCACATTTAAGGAATGAAAGAAAAAGGGGAAAAATGGATAAAAAGAAAAAAACAACAACAACAACTGGTGAACTGATGTAAGTTTTGTTTCAAAATGACATATCTGAAAATTAATGCATATGTATATTATCATGTTTTCCTTGCAAACTACTGACAAAAGGATACATTAACTAATGACCTTCCCATCCATCTTCACTGCTCCCTTAACAGCAAACAAATGTTTGCTTCTTATAATATTGGAAATGACATGACTAGTAGTTACCTCAAAGCACATACTACCTTCATCAGATGAACATTTGCAGGACTTTTGATGTGTGTTTTTCTTCATGAAAATATCATGGGTGATTTAAGAAAACCCAGCCAAGTTTCTTGATTTTCATGTGATTGGACATAAAGACCAAGGACATAAAGCCAAAGGACATAAAGTCTCCATGAAACCTTCTCCTCTTCTCCTTTTCTCTAGAAAAGCATGGCACATAGAGAGGCAATGTGATTTGCCATGGGATAAAGGGAAGCCAGGAAACAGAAGTGTCTCTGAAGTGTGAGAAATGGGGTGCAACTGTCAGATTATCCGTCTCATAGCAGATTGGCTTGATTAACAAATGAAGAAACCAAAGTCAAGAAAATAGCGAGAGGCTTGATGAGCTCAATGTACGAAGACTCTGTGTCACTGAAAGCACAAACAATATTTCTGAAATGATGCCAACTCATTCATCTGACACTCCATTTCTCATGGGCATCCATCAGAGCACGGGCAGAAGGAATAGTCCTCCTATTTCTGAATGCTACGTAGCCTACAATAATTTTTAAATCATTCTAATTTTGAAAAGTGCTGTGTTAGAAAGCACAAGTGTAGCAGTGGAGGGTTGGGGAAAGCAGTGGCTTTCCCCAAATCACTGTGGAGTCTTCTTAAAATGTCACATCTGAGAGTGTTAGATATTGACATCTTGAACTTCTATATGATGTCAGTTTCCACAGAAGAGTTTAACAATCAAGGCTATGGGAACAAAACGACAATATATTTTGCCAAGGCTCATGGTTTCCCTACACAGGATGTAACATCATATCTGCTACTTTTCAGGAATTAAATATCTAGAGATGAGGATAGAAATTGCAGCTCACAGAAACCAGAGAGTATCTCCTGGGTCATGCTTTCCTCTTAAGTGAGATGACGAGATTCAGGTGAGTCTCAGTCACCTCTTATGTGTAGCAGTGATGTGCTGTAGCAAAGCCACATATGTGGGTCAAAGCTTGGCCTCACACTCTCCTTTGGAGGAGAACTTGAACTGTGCCCATCTTTAGTTTCTCATGAAGAGAATAAGCTCAATTATCTCTATCCATATCCCATTCTATAAATAGTATACATGCAAGTGTTTATATTATTTAAAATATACTATTTAACTATAAACTTACTAAGTATATTAAATATAAAATAATTTTAATATAAACTTATTTAAAATAAAGCATGTTATTTAAAAATACCAAGTTTTGTAAGGTGTAAGCCTGACTTCTTCTCTGAGGTTCACTGTTTTATATTTAAATGTCAGTGGCTTCTTTTTATGACTCTTAATACCTTTGGATTGCTTTCTTCATAAGCCAACTCTATACCCAAGAGCTCAGGTACCAGAATTCTGTGGTTTGAAAATTTAAAATGTTCATTTCTTACACTTATTCCCCTAGGTTGATTGCTCACTGTCAAGTATTTCATTCCCTGATCACTAACTCCCCAAACTATGTGTTCACACACATACACACCAATGAAGATGAGGCTGTTTCCCATCCTCACTCCTAGGCCCTTCTCGTCACAGTGCTCTTCATTCCTTAGGTTATCCAAACTACTCAGATAAACCTCCAGCCTCATCTTGGAAATGAGAAATTGCATCACTTCCCGTTCTCATCATTCCATTCCATTCACCGAATACGTACATGCATGCAAACGCATATGCACATTCAGTTCAGACACTGAAAACAGTGTCTTGCATTAAATGTTTTTATTTGTAGAATTTAAACAACAATAATACTAATACATAAATAATAACAATGTATAACTTGCTTGGAGTTCATGAGAAGGAAATGAGATTGCACAAAAAGATCTCACACATTCAGACATTTAGTTGTTGCTCAGTGACAATAACCCTCTCCACTGTCTTGTTACATGACATAACTGTTTCAGACGGAAGTGGACTTTTGAAACATTGCCACAAGAATTCATATACTGTTGGTCTAAAAAGTAAATGTAGTGATTTATATTCCTTGACTTTTATATTCATTTAGAAGAAAAGATAGTATGTGTGCAGCAACAGTTAAAGGGTGGGACTAACTCAGATGATCATCAGCTTCTTGTGGCCAAGACATTAGTGAGTGGAAGAAATAAGGTGTAGAGCACTGTATCCTCCTAATATTCTATATTTTCACGGTTTAAGAGAGAGTGAAATTCTTTGGGAGTGGGTATTTGCATAGTAGTCCTCTTTGGGCTGTTATTAGATTTACTAAGAAAGAATCAATGTTTGCTTCTTGTAATGTTGGAAATGAAGTGAATAGTAGTTACCTCAAAGTACCTTCATCAGATGAACATTTGTAGGTTTTTTTAGTGTGTGATTTTCTTCATTAAAATATCATGGGTGATTTAAGAAAACACAGCCAAGTTTCTTGATTTTCATCAAGATTTTGATTGGCTGTCCCTTCTTGAGAAATCCTGGCACTTTCCTTCTTTCCATTGACAGAAGTTACACCTGTCCTACCATTCATCCATTCCCTCACTCCCTCAAGTTATTTCACAGGAAGACCTCCAAAGCGTTCTTACGTGGGTTAGGTTCAGTGGGCCTCTGTCTCTAGGAATCTCAGGAACAACTGGCTCCACAGTCAGGAGCAGTTAAACTCTCAGTAGTTTATTTAGATATTTTATCTTAGTTGAAGATCTGGGGACTCCACAGGACCGCCATTCTCTGGCATGTTTTATAGCCAGACTCCTGCAGAGTGTAGAAGGAATAACTTGGGTGAGATGCAGAGTAGAAAACAAGTAGAGATCAGATATGATGGAAATGGGTGGGGGTTTGTAGATAAGAAGCAGTTTCTAGACTTCCTCACTCTTTCAGAGCATCTGGCTAAAGGGGCACTTTATACCTAACCCCAGATATATCCTTCCTCTGTGTACATCTAACCTCTGCCCTCTGTTTTGTCTACTTCTTTCCAAAACAATCTCCGATGTTGCTCTCAACTCAAGGAAACTAAATGGAGACACTTGTCTCCCTCTCTGCCTATTCTCCTCTATATAGGCCTTCATCATGTGACTCACTGGGAATTCCCCCACATCCCTTGCCACTTTCAACTTATCTTTCTTCAACAACGGCTCTTTCCAAAATTTAGTGTAGTTCGCCAGTTAGTAGGATGCATTTCAGCCTCACACATTTATTAGAACATCAAAAACATATCGTTCACATCCATTCAATTAAAGTTAATATCTTTATTCCTCCTTCTTTCCTTCTTTCCCTCCTTTTCTCCCTCCCTTACCCACTGCCCGGACTTCCCTTTCACAGGCTCAGCAGACAGCACCTGCTTCTCAGAAACAAGGCTTGTCCTGTTCTCCTTTCTCTAGTCTTCCTTTAAAAAATGCGAGTCCCTCTTCCTGACAGCCACTGGAGTGAAAGGAGACACACAGAAGGAAACCATCACAGGCAAAACAATTCTCTTTCTTTTTGGACGCAGGCCATTTCAGAGGTCTCCCCAGAATCCCCAAGTTCTCCTCTTTGCTGTTGTCCCTACAGGTCTGGTGTGGGGCGTGAGGTGTCTCAATTTAGCTGTTCAGCGATTCTCTGCCTGGTCATCTTACCACAGAGCTCCTGTGGTCTTTTGCCTCCCTCTTTACCCCCTCCCTCCCCCCCCCCCGCCCCCGGCCCCGGGGTGTGTGTGTGTGTGTGTGTGTGTGTGTGTGTGAGAGAGAGAGAGAGAGAGAGAGAGAGAGAGAGAGAGAGAGAGAGAGAGCTATTTCTCACTTGGGGGCTCACTTCTAATTAAGTAATTCAGGAGGTTTAAAAAGCACAGAACAACTAAATGAAACCTCAAATTAGAAGGAAAATGGCTCAAATGGGTCCCCATCTCTGGGAGTTCTGGTTAAGCAAGCAAACAAAATGGGCTGGGACGAATGAATATTGTAACTCAGAAGACCAAAGCAAATGTAATTAGTTCCCAGTCTACTTCTTGTTCCTCAGCCTCTGACACGCTCCAATCTCACTCCCAACGCCACACGCAGCCGCGAATTTATCCAATTCTTCCTTATCCTTACTGCGGGGAGGGGGAAAAAGTCGCTGCTGCAAAAAGCTGGGAGGGTTAACAGAGCTGGTACCCCAGCCTGCCAGCTAGCCAAAGGAGATTGCCGGTAGGCCTCAGAACCCGCCTCCTGCCAGGCTTCACAGCCAATGGGAGCCTGTGGTGAGTATGGCGCAGGGTCCTATTGGCTGCCAACCTACGTGCATAAGAAAGAACGAGAGAGGCAGGCAGGGCAGCATTGTTATCTTAAGACACTCATCCGGTGTCTGAGTCTGCAGGTGACACTGGTTAGGTACGGACCGGGAAGCCGGAGTGGGGACGCGCCGGGCTGCAGCTCCAGGATGGAATCCGCCTGCCTGCCGCGCGGCTCGCGGCTCAACCCGCAGCGCCTCCGCTGAGCTCGACGGGTTCCGGAGGACTTGGAAATGCACCTGCCGCGCGCTCCGAGGACACCAGCAGGTCCTCAGGCAGCCGAAGGAGCCCAGACGCCTGAGGAACGATTTCTGTCCATGTACAAGGCACAGATTTCGGATGACAGGGCGGGTGAGTCTCTTTAGAGTTGGAAAAAAAAGAAGGCAAGATCTTGGGTTTCACCTCGGTCGAGGGACAGGGGACTTCTCAGTTGGCTTCCCACTTTCCTCACCTCTCCCACGCCGCGTGCGACCCAGCCTAGTGCTGATCCCACTTCACAGATGCTGTGGGTGCCTGGGATGCTCGCTGCTCCACGGCAAGGCAGCAGGCAAGTGGTCTAAAAGCTGCCGCCGCGGCGGCGGCGGCGACAGCAAAGCCCAGAGCAGGAGAATTTGAAAAGAGACATCCGTTCCCTCTCACAAGCTGAGGGGGTGGCATTTCATATTTCCCCAAAGGAGAAAGAGCCACAAGAAATCATGAAGTAAAAACTTTGGAAGGCTGCCACTGGAGATGTTGCACAAAAATCAGGCGTCTTTTGGGAGTCTCCTCGCAGTCCTTGGTGGTTTGGGGAGCAGCTGATACAGCAAGAAGGACTCTTACAAGGATTCAAGGTAATCGTGCAGGGGTCTGTACCCCTGGGTTTTCTGTATCACCTTTCGTTGTGATTTTCATGAGTCCTCATTCAACCTTCTTGTCTGGTGCCTGGCAATTGCAAGCAAAAGGAATAACTCCCATTCCACCCCGTAGTTTCTGTCAGGTGGAGCTTAGCAGTGGACTTTGGGTTTGAGCTGACTCTGGAATCGCCTCCTGGTGTCGCATGGCTGTCACAGAGCTTGGGCACTCTGCCTGACCTATATTGGTTTTTTTTTTTTTTTTTCTTTTTTTGCCTGGTTTAAGTCCTTAAAGTTAGTGCAACTCCCATTAGCTTTCGAAAATTCATTCGGGCTCCATAATTGCAGAGGATGACAAGGACTTTTGCTTGCCTAGCTGATGCCGGACAGAACTGCACGAGGTTCACTGTGTTTGGGGAGGACCCTAAAGACCTGGTATTCTTTTGTGCAATATAGCTGTATTCACATGGTCATTAAAGCCCTGTGGCATGCTTTAGAGGCCAGTCTATTTCTTCTATGAACATGTAATGAGGGACAAAAATAATTCCTAGGAGTGAATCCCATAGTCTCCTTTGGGTGGTATAACAGAAACCCCAATCGACTGAGTCAATCCTGGTAGTACACTGGAGACACTACAGGGAGAATATTGCTGTGCTGAAGGGAAGGGTCTGTTGAGACTATCTATCAGAGTGTTTTCCCTGTTCATACACAGCTGTGTGTGTGTGTGTGTGTGTGTGTGTGTGTGTGTGTGTGTGTGTGTGTGTGTGTGTGTGTGTGTTCACAGCTGTATGAAGGAAGCTGGCTGCTCACAGAAACACTAAGCATCTCTGCCTAGCCCCTGCTCGGGCCATGATGCCTGGGGTGTCGCTACCCAGTAGGAGGATGAACTTGTACACTGCTGTTCTAGCCCAGAGGAGTTCTCTCTTCACCAAGCAGTCTTTCTTCACGGTACATATTTATCCAGGGTATATAGACTTAAGCCAAATATTAACTAACAATCAACTGGATGCACTGTAATGTGATTGAACAGACCTTTCTGTAAAGAACCATATGTATGCTTTCCCTGTCCTGGGAGCAGGTTGCCCTGAGTAGGAACAAATGTGCTAAGAGAATATCAATTATGAAATAAAATCCGGACCGTATCCAACAGGGCCAGTGATATGTTAGCATAGGCCAATAAGAAGAATTAAACATATACACTGTGAGTTAAGTATTTCTCCCCAGGTCTTCTCTAGACAAGTGTATGTTGATTCCTTTGCTTTCCTCGCCCCCCTGGCCAGGCTCTTGGAAGATATGCAATGCCTGTATTAACCAGGAAGCTATAGGATTCTACTAAATCCCCTGGGGGGCAGTCTGATGACATCAGGAAACAGCTAGAGTGATGCTGAAGTCTATGTGTTTTCCCTCTTGATTTTGCACAGTTGTATGCCTGGTTTTTGTTTGTTTGTTTGTTTGTTTATGACATGGCCCTCATGAGTTCCTTCTCACCTGGAATGAGTTGCTATGTAGCACTGAGAGCATGACCAAGCAATGCTGCCACAGTGATCTATCTTACCAGTACCATAGCTGCTACCCACTCTGGGAAAAGATGCATGCTCTGCTTCTGTGAGGAAAGAAGAATTTGGAAAGATGCCGAGCAAGGAGACTGTGTTTGAGAGCAAGCGTCAGACCAGAATCTTGGCTGCTGGAAAACAGCTGGTTTTAAGGGGTTTGACAGCTGGGCTGCAGCCATGGGGAAGCCAGAAGCATTCTTGACTCTTACTTCTTTCGCCTTACAAAAAAATGGAGTTGTCTTTCCTTTCCCAGAATGGAGTGGTATGTGTTCAGTGTGGAAACAAGAAAAGTCAGAGGAGGTAAACGCTGGGGAGGACAGAAGGGCCCGATTCTTCTTGTGTTGGCCTGGTTTGGGGAATGGGAAACATCTCTTCCTGGACCTCAAGATCCCCTTCAGAGTGTTCCTCTCTGGCCTCCTGACAGGTTGTTTACTGAGCAAAGCCAGAGGGCACAGAACGTCCCTGCTCCCTGCGTCATCAACTCCTCCTGATCCTCTTCCCCAAGGTACAGGCTTGCACCTGGGAGCACCACCTTAGACCTATCCCTCAGGGAGGGTGCTCCAAAATCCCTCTCCACTCACAAACAAGAGGTAATCTGAAGGGACTGGAGATAATGTGTGGGCACTTTGCACTGGCTGGAATGTTCAGTGTTCAGGTTCCTAGCTAGTGTTTAAGCGAGCACTGTGTGGTATTACTTCTGGAGAGCCATTCTTTCTTCTTATTAAATAATAAGTCCTTGCATATATTTTGAAGAGCTCCTTTCCCAAAGAGCTGGGAGCATTTACAGAAGTCCTCTACATAATTCTCAGATGGCTTATAGTCTCCTTTGTCTTTGGTTATCCTAAGATGTAGAGCGTGAAAGACTTCAGTCTTCTTCTTGGAAAGGGGAGTGCAGAGAACCCCAGAAGAAGATCTGTCTTACACAGGACACACAGCAGTAGGAAAACTCATGGAATGGAGGCCTGGGTCTTACTGCTTCCTAATTAACCTCAGTCCCCTGGGCTCCTTCTAAGGCATAGTTCCATCTCAGTGTTTGCGATCTGACTTGGTTGCTTTATACGTTACAAAGCAAGGAGGCTGTGATGTGATTTGGGGGGTCCTCCTCTGGCAGTACATCAAGGCACAGAGGGATAAAAAAAACCTTAGGAAACTTTAACCCCATGATTTTGTAGTCTACTTGGGAAAATAGGCCTATGTCCAGGCAAAGGTAAATGATGATGTATTCTCAACAGAAGTTCAATACAAGAGAAGTCAAAAGGCTGACCCTATTAATCAGCCATTGATCTGTACTAATAATAAGAGCTATCAGTATTTCACGAAGGGAGAATTAGAATGGAGCCATGAGAGTTAGAGTGGAATATTTTGGGTAGGCAGAGCAGGGCTAACGGGCTCTAGTTGATCAAGTCCCTCACTGGAACACAGGCACAGGGAGAAGCTGAAACCAGCATGGTCTGCATGGGCCTTTGGGGCCACCTCTCTTGCAACCTGGAAATCCTATGTATCTGTGTTCATTGTATTAAACATGTACGGCCTAGCGGAAGTTGATCTAGGATCCTGACAGGGCTCTGAAATACTGGGCATATTGCTAGACATTGGAAATGTTACCTGGCCTTCCATCCACTCTCAGGTCTAAGCCACATACAATGGGAAAAGCTTTACTCAAGGTCAGAGAGCCTATCAACTTTATATCAAAAAAAAAATTTGAATGACGATGTTGGGGAAGGCAGGCAAATTTCAAGAGAACACAAGAAAAGACTTCTCATATTTTAGAATCAGAATCCTTTAAGAGAGAGCTTTGATTTTCCCCCATTTCCTATTTCTCCACCCAAATGTTCCTCTTGGGGTTTACTTGGAACCGGCAAAATGCCAAAGCCCTTAGGCATTTAGCATTGAGCAGAAGATTTCCAATCTTAAGATTCTTGAGCATGCCCATGTACATAACCTCTTGTCTCCTCTTCTCTTTCCCTTTTAATAAAACATATGCTGTTGCAGTCACAAAGGAGGAGACCACAAAAAAAGACAGGAGGGGGTGGGGAGTGGTACTGCCCGCAGCTGTACCACGGGGTTCTGTGATTGTTCAGCAGAGCAAAGAAGGGAGAGGCATGGTGTCAGCCTGGGTAGAACCAAGGGGAGTCTAAGGGCTGCTGCTGTCTCACAGGAGAAGGCTGCAGCCAGTTACACACACACACACACACACACACACACACACACACACACACACTTGTTCTAGGAGTTGGTCTGAAGCATCACTCAGGCTGCACGCCACTGTGTGAATGGCTCCATCCTTACAATAGGGAACGCTCCCTTTGGACATGAGAAGAGAATGACTTGCCACAGTCCCCTCCCTAACTTCTCTGAGATCTGGAGGGAGTTCCCTGGGAGCGCAGACTCTCTGTGTATTTGGTCCAAGAGTACAGTCTCAAACCAGCTCTTAAGAGACATTAGCTCTCTCTTGAAGATCCTACCTTAATCCTACCTGTCACCCTTGTTTCTACTAGCACCCTTATGCTAATGGCCAGTAGCTGGGCTGTGCATAGGACTTCTTCTCTCTTTACTTTTCAGAAATGTACACTGCCATGTTCAGGGTTGAGCCAGAGTCCTGGGCCCATGATGTGTTGTTCATAATTTTGGAGGAAATCCTGCTCTGTTTGGGAAGGAAGTGTCAGAAGGCTAAATTATGATGGCTGCAGTGGGCTAGACTTCTCTAACCTACTGGTGCAGGTTGGTCCTCTTTAAATTATCACTCTGATATGCAGAGGAAAGTATGAATACCATCATCATATTCTGCCATCTTCAGTGGCTGGTCCTGTCCCATCATTTGTTTTTCTCAAACTCAGTTGCAATGCTAAAATACCTGGGGTGCTGGATTGGGTAAAATTAGGAGCCACTGCAGGCAAAAATCCACCCAAGAACTCCACAGGTAGCTCAGGGGCTCTTGAAATGCATGCCAGGATTGTAAAATTGAAAAGATTTACTTTTTCAAAAGCCATATAAGAGCCAGGCAGTGGTAGCGCACACCTTTAATCCCAGCACTTGGGAGGCAGAGGCAGGCAGATTTCTGAGTTCGAGGCCAGCCTGGTCTACAGAGTGAGTTCCAGGACAGCCAGGGCTACATAGAGAAACCCTGTCTCGAAAAAACAAACAAACAAACAAACAAAGAATTATAAGAAACTGGGTATGTGGCTCTGTTGACATGTTCCTTGCCTAACATGCCTCAAGCCCTGGATTTTGTCTCTAGCACCACATAAACCAAGCCTGGTGACACACACTTGTTAATCCTAGTACTTAGGAGGTAGAGGCAGGAAGATCAGAAGTTCAAGGTTATTCTCAACTGTATAGAGAATGGGAGGCCTGCATGGGATATAAGAGACTCTGTTTCTAAGAACACCCCCCACCCACCCACACACACACACAAACAAAATCAATGTAAAAATATCACTATTTTACACTGATTTTAGATTTAAATGATGTAATATTTCAGATATGCTGGGTTAAAAAAAATCCAGTTTTTTTGTTCATTTCTTTTAGTTTTTAATATAGGGACCAGAAGTTAGATTTCCATCGGTGGCAGACAGTGTATTTCTTTTAAACCGCGCTAGCCAGGCCCTGCAGAGCAGTAGCAGGTTAATGGGGGAGAAAGGGCAGAGCTTGAGACAGGAGGAGCCTGAGACATAAAAAGAAAGAGAACATGGAAGGAGAGGTCAAGAGCGGCCCAGAGGGAGCCTCTGGGCATGGGTTTCTGAAATTTAAAAGCAAGAAACACAAATAGCCTACATGGCCTATATTTATTTGAGGAGGGACCTAGCTAACTGTGACTCAGCCCACTGGAAGCTTTTCTAAAGCAATATAGCCCTCAGCTCACATGCCCAGAGTGAGTTGGTGAGAGGCCTTTTGGTTTAGTCTGGTTTTTTTGTTTTTTTTTTTGTTTGTTTGTTTTTTAAAGGGGTAGGGAGTGTAATAGTAAAAATAACTAAGTGAATGATCTTCAGGTTCTCTCTCCAAAAAACGAGGACATACTTGTCTGTACTTAATCTTAATCTTCGAAGTCCCTCCTGTGCCCTCTCTGCCATCATGTGACCTCCCCTTTCCTGACTTTTTCGTTTTTTCAAAACAGACATGTTTTAGTGTGGCAGGGAGACAGAAGAGCTACCACTGTATTTTTCAAGATTATTTACCAAACTATCCATTGCAACGGAAAGACGTGAGGATCACATTTTATTTGTTAATTACAGGTTGAAAGGCTACCACCCCTCCATCATAACTATGCTGGTACTGTTAGTCACCGAGAGAAGGGTTGGACATGCCTAGAACTTCTCTCATGTTTGCTTAGCCCTTCTATCATTTGCAAAAATATTCTTCCAAGCTGTATTGCACTTGATTCACACATCACCCCCAGGGAGCAGTTATTATCTCCTTCCCATGTTTTCCATGATCTCTCTTCAGATTACCTTTATGATTATATTTTCTAACCCTTCTGTTTCTATGGTCTTTATTCAGTCTTGCTTGTAGTTTTAAAATATGAATTATGTGAAGGAGGCATTATTATCTCTCAAGCCCCCTCTCAGCACCTACAAACCTCTCTCTTAGGGTGTTGTTCTTAATGTAAAGATAGAGCAGAGTACCAAATATAGCTTCAGTTCATTGAAGACACTCAACAAATGTCATGCCCACTTCCTGCTGAAGATCTCTAGTTTGATACACGGACAGTTTTGGTATCCCAAACTAAGCTTGTAGTCATTTCGTTCCTCAGATACCTGCTTCAGCAAATGACACAATCAGATCTCCAGGGACTGAAGAAATGTGAAGCTGGACTTAATGGAACACATATGTCACCCTGGCACTGGGGGGGGGGGGGGGGGGGGTGTGCACAGGGTCAATGAAAATTCAAGGCAAACCTCTTCTACACAGTGAGCTCCAGGCCAACCAAAGTTAGCAAGACTCTGCTTCAGCAGAACAAACAAACAAACAACAAAAACTTCATTGAGTAAGAGAGATTTGGAGACTTGAGGACCTGGGTTCAAATCCCCAGCACCCATGTGAAAAACAAACAGCTTAAAACACCCAAAATAGTTGCATGTGTCTGTAAATGCAGTATTGGGGGAATGGAGACAAGCAGATCTGGGGGGGGGGGCTCACAAGACAGGCAGGCAGCCCATCTGAAATGATAAGCTTCCGGTTGAGTGAGAGACCCTATCTTAAGGCAATAAGGCTGAGAGCAGT